>NC_049992.1:6551155-6573466 GCF_000003815.2 Branchiostoma floridae | reverse complement strand
CTGGAGAAATGGCCTGTATAATCGTCCTAAAATGGGGGAAGTTTCCGATAAGTATAGACTGCGTCATTCAATTTCGACCATGCAATCAAATCATTACTCTTTCTATAGCAAAGCAGTCTTTGATATCCAGCAGTGACGCAAGCGTGACGCAAGTCCAGTGAGAGTGCACTTTAAGCAACACCTCACAGTGTTAGATATTAATGCCTTATTATGCATTCCGCATGTTTATCTTTTCAGATTGATATCAGATATAAGAAACCTATTGACCTATTTCAACCCCAGAGCCTCTCCTTACAAAGTCATCGTATATATCTATTTACAGGATTGGTCTTTTTACCGTCTGCTCTATTCGGACTGTTCGCATCTGTTGCCATATTGAGACGGTTCCAGTTGGGACCCCGTGGTTGTCTTTACTTGACCACAGGCGCTTCTGTGCTTTCCCTGGTCATCCTGGTCCCAGCTGGATTCATCAGCTGCCCCCGCCCTCCCATCGCAGGGGTCAATATTCCCTACGGACACAGGTAAGTCAAAATTGGGGTGCATACTACATACATGTTTGCATGCACCCTGTTCTTATTGTTTTACATTATTCCATCCTTGATCAGCGTTTTTACAACGTTTGCAACTTTCGGCATGGATGTACCACACAACCTTTGCTTTTGTGACGTAAATTTTCGTCCATCGCCCACTAACATTACAATAATATAGTATGACACGTACCCATCATCACACACCTTGCTAAGATATCTATAACGACGAGGAGAGGTCAACGAGTTTCAATACAATTGTCGGGTGGTAAAAGTGCTCGCCTTATTTTTTGTAGGTCGACTGAGTTCGATCTCCAGCCCAGTCATGTGTACATGTATAATGGTACATGCTGCTTTCTCTGCTTTGCACTCCGTATAACTCCACTACATGAGATATAATTTTTGTTGTTGCAGTTTGACGGCTAACGTTTCCCTGGGCAGACTCCCCGGCGGCATCGCCCTGACATCCCCCTGCAATGCTGACTGTGGCTGCCCGTTGGACAGGTACCGGCCGGTCTGTGCGTCTGATGGCATCACTTACTTCTCGGGCTGTCACGCGGGATGTCGCGAGAGTCAGAGCATTCAAGGCCCCAGAGGGATAAAACTAGCCGTAAGACGCCTCGTCATATTCAAATTGAATCTGTAGCTTTATTTACATCAGGAAAATACACTGTTATTCTTTTCATATTTTATTTCTAAGTCACTCCTTATACGACTGCGGTGCTGCTTATCTCAATGTGTCGGAATTCATATTCTCGTTATGATCATTCACCCATGATGGAACTGATCATGATTACAACATAAAAAGTTCAAACTTCTACCTTTTTTTTGTTAGACGTCAATTATAGCTTACGTTAACGTTAAGTTTGTCTTGTCGTCAATGTAGAATTATTCAAACTGTGGCTGTGTGACATCCAACCCACAAAGCATCACGGGAGGAAGTACCAAACAGCTGTCCGGCACTCAGACCATCATGGCTGCCAAGGAAGAGTCGACTGGATATTTTGCATCAGTTTGGGCAACCCCGAATCCTGAAAACTTTACACCAGACGGAGTTACAGACGCAGCAAATCGTACGGAAGCTCGCACCGTTACCGTAACTTCGGAGCCAAACGCCTACACTAATCTCCCATCTTCAGTACAAATAACACCGAGCACATCCGCCTTTTCCATTCCATGTCCCACAAAATGCATCGCCTCGCGGTCCTTCCTGGCCCTTCTGACACTAAACCTTGTTTGCCGTGCGATGATTCCCTTGCTGCTTGTCGTGGCCAGTCTCAGGTAAGCACAGCCTGTAGTTAGGCCCCTATTTTATATGAAATATATTGAAATATGAAGCCTGCAAGGAAAAAGGAAGCATTTGGCAAAACGTGGGCACCTAAAAAGCACCTCAGACATAAAGTCAGTGGTCTCTCTTTGCAGGACAATAACAAAGAAACATTTAGTGTGAAGCTTCTTACTACCTTAATCTTAATCTAAGATATTTCAAATATTATACCTTAAAATCCTCATTGCACAAAGGTACGTTTTTACATGTTATATTTTGAAGCTGTTAAGAAAACGTTGCCGCTGTAGCTATTACTAGGATTTTTTAAATTATAGATTGATAGATGGATAGATGGTTTATTGGGCAACAATTGTATCAGCGACAATGTATGCCAGTGTTTAGACAACAAAAGGTGCAGTCTAATACTACACATCATATGACAGCAATTTCAATTACTGGACTACATTGAGTAGAATCTATGGTAAGTAATAAAGGGAACTATTACATACATCAGAGTATGTCTATGCTACTTCTGCTAAAATTTATTATATGCTCTTCATTTAACCTCTATCAGGGTGCTGTCACCAGACACTAAGACGTTTGGAGTTGGATTGCAAAGCCTGACTACAAGGCTGCTTGGTGAGTTATAACCAACTGTGATATTATGAAATATCCAACAAAGATATCCTGTTAGAAATAAACTGTAATAACAATTTCTTTTAGGAATGTGATTATCTTTTCAAAAGAATCTTTGATAAGTATCTTTCAATCATACAGACTAAGTATAACTAATAACTCTGCTCACTAATGTGATTGTGCGTATATGTTTATCAAAATGATTCAGTCCACCATGATTCACATCTAAAAACGATCTTTGCTTCAGCAACCTTGTCTGTTTTCAAACTCTAATGCATGTGGAATTCACGCTATCCATGCAGACAAAAGTATACTATGAGGCTCGCTCACTGGATGCGTCGCCAAAAATAATGTGATTTTAAGCCAGTCACAAGATAGTTTCAGAATACACCAAAAAGTAGTTACTCGAGCAACTGGGTATGGTTTTGGAAACGGTCAGACGTTTCGGATAGAATCCCCTATCCTTCGTCAGTGACACTGAGTGAATTCTATCCGAAACGTCTGACCGTTTCCAAAACCATATTCAGTTACTCAAGTAACTACTTTTTGGTGTATCTTATTAGCTGGATGTCTAACCTACATCGACGTAGTTTCAGAATAAAAGTGCAAACGCCTTAATGTACCCTGAGAACCTGGCATTAAAACTCTCCATGCCTAACAAATCCCCGGAGTGCTTATCTAAGGCAGACCTGCCTTGGCTGCCGTACAAATTCTCTGCCAGCCCTGGCTAGAAGTTTGTTTCCCAGAGTAGCCTTGAATGGCGGAAACCGCAATCCTTGCAAACTGCATACACTACTAACCTGGCTAAAATCGCGCTCCTAGCAGCCGGCCCTATAATTGCCGCCGCCTTAAGAGGGCAGGGGTTAGGGGGTCATTAACCCCAGCTAGCGAGAGATTGTGTAAACACAGGTAACATACACTACTACACTAAGCGGCTCGGCCCCTGATAGCGTCGCCAAAATACAGTTCAATGTATCTGGTTGCGACAGCAAAAATTCATTACTGTAAATGCATTTAAGTTCGCGGGGATTTAATTTCGCGGCAGCGGGAAAAGGGACTTTTCGCGGTGGATTTAAGTTCACGGTAATACCATAGACTGCAGTCTAATACCATAATAGAAAAATGTTCGCGATGGTTTTAAGTTCGCGGTGAAGTGGTCGATGCGAAAACCACGAACATTAATCCACCGCGAACATTTCTGCATTCACAGTATTTTATCGATATCTTTCCCAGCGTATATCCCGGCGCCTATCTACATCGGAGCGCTGATCGACTCGTCCTGCGAGCTGTGGTCCTCCAGCTGCGGCGTGCGGGGCGCATGTCTCCTGTACAACATGCCGCTGAACCGCCTCCTGTTCGTCGGTGTTCAGGCCCTGCTCACAGCTGCCAGCATCATACTTCTGTGCATCGCCATTCACCTCTACAATCGCCGGGAGGCTGCCGAGGGGAAATCTCAGGCACCAGGTTTGACTACGAGAGATATTGCTACATCGATGGGGTCTTTGGCTTCCTCCATCCCTTCACTGACAAACGTCGGTGTGCGCAACCGTAACGGATACATGTAACTCAAACCTATAGCTAGCTAACACCACAAAAATTTATTTCAGATGAAACCGTTTCTAAATGATAGTAACAATACTAGAGAGGCAACAGTTTTCGCAAAATGCAGAATGCTTTACCGTAGCCTTTTATCAAGCTACTCGCTCACAGTGATATATATCATTAGGATCGTATTATAGTATAGTACTGTGTGCGAGTTTAAAAACAATATCTTCTTGAATGTGTATTGGACCTCATTATCAATATTATTGTGCCATACAATAAGGCACGTCCAATAGTAATTTGTGCGAGTAAAAATGGTCATATATTGGAAATTATAGTGATACCATACGTAATACGTTCATTCTATTACATTATCATGTATCAAAGTTTACTAGTTTACTGCTACGAAATGTAATAGGTCATGTCATGAATCAGATGTAAATGTAAAAAATTCTAATGTATAGTTGATATGTGTTATTCGACAATCATTATTCTATACTACTATAGTATTTTGTCAATTAATAACCCAATTTACGTGGCCGATTATTGTACCCAGTGGCACTGAAAAATTTTGATCATTTATTCATTTCAAAGTATTATTCTCTTACCTTTATGATATGCATGTACTGTTACCATATGATAGTCCTTGACCATATACTATTATAATCACGACTTTAAGTATTTCATGTTCATTTTTGCGTTATTCTCATATATATTACATCAACTAGATAGAAAAACAAACCTGTGTTTGAATGAAAACTATGTAAAGCCTACCAGGTTAGTTATTCAGTTTACTTCAGTTCTTTTTGTGTCATACTGTATACTTTTGTCGACTTAATGTTATTTGATAGTGTTTTTATAATGTTGATGGACGACTGCAGGAAGAATAGAGTTTATGATAATCATTTTAAATTCTAATTGGAGATCGAAATAAACAAACAAACAAACGGTCTATGCAACAAAACCGTAGTTTCTGTCACTTATGAACACATTTTGACAGCATTCGCACAAAAAATACATATTGAACCATTACAAAATTTAGCTCCGTCTCGTAATTTCCCCCTCCAGGTAATTATTGTAACGTCGTTGGATTGTATACCATCAAGATTATAGGGCACAGTTTGCCTATTCATTTTTATGCCAGCCATAGTGCCAGCTTCAGTCTCGTTTTGGTGATCTTTATTGCGCAACAATTGTACGGGTACAATGTATGGCAAGTTCGGGTGTAATACATGTACAGAACATCAAAACTAATATCTACGTGGTTGCTTATACATAACAATGGTAACTATAGAGGGTTCTATGTAATAAATGACTAGTCGCTATGCTACTTTAGCTGAGCGGATTAATTCATGGGAAACAGGTATTACTAGAACATAGTGGTACACGATACAGAGTTAACATCAATTGTTTGTGTCAATACGATTCCTTTTTTGAAAAGCAGTAGATATGTATTGGCCTATGTACAAGGAAATTGCATCAGGACATGACATAAGTAAATTGAAAGTTTCTGAACTTGTCTTAGGTAATGTTATGTTTGTAGTCTTGTTGATAACGTCCATAAGCTTCTGCCTTTCCTCAGTATATGTGGGACATAATAATAGAAAGTGTAGTTCGTCTTCGATACCATGATTGCAAGTAGGACAGCGTCTCTGAGTGGCTGGTATATTATTATATCGACCTTTTTCTATCTCCAAACAATGTGCACTAATTCGCAATTTTGTTATGTTAGCAACAAATGATTTATTTTGAATTGATGAAAGGTACTTTTCGAGAGTGAAGTTGGTCTTGAATTTAGAATAGGTTTGCAATTTGCTATAATTTCTTATCTCTTGCCTCCAGCCAGAAACAAACGTGTCTTTCAGACGTTCCTTGAACACGTTTCCAAAATGTTTGGCGTCAACTGCAGGGTTTAACCAAACATTTTGGAAACCGTGTCTGCACAATATGTCTTGTACATGTACGGCCCAGTCCTGTTCTTGTTCAACAGCAAAATCGTAAGCTTTTTTAACTATTCTATCGTTTGGAAGGTTTTGTAGTCTAAGCCAATATTTAATAAGTTGAGATTGGGCTTCAATGTATAATGGAAATGTTCCGAGTTCACCCCTTACGGCGGCATTAACGGAACTTCTGGGAACTTGAAGTAGGATTTTACAGTAATTGAGAAGAACATGCTCTAGATCAGACACTTCATATGAGAATTTGGGATGTGTCAATAAAATATTTTGATTCGATAGTAATTCCGATTGATATAGAATATTTAATTTGTCACTATATCTCTTAAACCGGACTAGAACAGGACGAGGCGATGTCACATCGTTCTTCTTTCCTAATCGTGTAACCTTTAGGAGTTGTATATTTGAACCTAATATCGGAGAAAGGATGTTATAAATTCCTTCCCGTATATTTTCAGCAGGATATTCCTGTACTCCATTAAAGATCAAGTCTCTACATTGGATGTTTGTCCCTAGTACCTCAGCACAGTAAAGTAATATAGGTTTGACTAAACTATGGAACAGATCAAGGGCAAGGGAAATTGATGGGTTATGGTTTGATGCTAGTAAGGATTTGAGTTTAAAGGAGGCCCTGAGAGCTTTTAGTCGCAGCTGTTTAGTAGCCCGTGAGAATGACCCTGATGGGGTGATATCTATGCCTAAGTAAGTATAAAATTTAGTGATGTCTATTGTGTGCCCTTGTGTTCGGAAAGTTGATTGCTGTTGCTTACTTGTCCTGCCATGTTTTGAGAAAATCATGATTTTAGTCTTATCTCTGTTAATTGATAGTTTCCAAAGAGAGCAAAAGTCATCTAATCTATTGAGACATTCTTTGAGGCCTGTTTCTGATTTTGACAACAGTACAAGGTCGTCTGCCCATAAAAGACTACTTATGGGGGTGTCTTTTAGGACGACGGGATCACATAAAGGTGACATTAAAGTGGCTGGGAGATCGTTTATATAAAGGTTGAACAAGAGCGGACTTAAATTACATCCTTGGCGCACACCACATGTCGACTGAAAGAAATCTGAGAGTCCATTTGGCGTTTTGACGCAGTATTCTACGTTAGAATACATGGATTTGATGATTTTAAAGAAATTCCCCCCTATACCAGAAGATAAGATTTTATAAAATAGCCCATTTCTCCAAACAGAATCAAACGCTTTCTTGAAGTCAACAAAGCAGGCGTACAGTTTACCCCCGGGTTCAGATGTCTGCTTGTCAATTAGCGTTTTGAGTACAAATATGTTGTCACTGGTGCGGAAGTTTTTACGAAAGCCAGACTGAAAAGGGGATAGTGAGTTGTCATTCTCTAGGAAGTGTTGAAAACGTCTGCTTAATATAAATGTGAATAATTTACCGACACAACTGGATATGGCTATTCCTCTATAATTAGACGGGTTGGATGAAGTACCGCCTTTATGAATTGGAACCAAGATGCTTTTGGTGCATGTCCCCGGATGACCCAAAATGGCTGCCGTATCTGAAATAAATATCCGGTGGGAATGATCAACCCGGCAACAGAGAGCTTCATCTGCCGCTTCAGAAACCTGACTAGGCCACGAACAGACAGGATATCAGGTCAGAAAAAACACGCGTCTCAGCAAGATGGTCCGGACCTGTAGAATCCTATTTACGATAACTGATTAAACATCAACCTTAGCTTATCTGCGGTCATAGGTCGGTCGGTCGGTCGTAAGTGAGTGAGTACGTATATCTTGCCTAAACTTTAACCCCGGGACCAAAGGTCACCATCTTTTAGCCACTTGCGTATCATACGTGTCGTTATAAAATCTCCAATTGACGTAGCCTCCAGTCGACTCCATTCGAACCACTCAATTAAAAACACGACACCAGGATTAAATTTTGTATAATGAGGTTCGTTGTAGTAGCCCTACTTGCACTGTTCTACTCAGCAAGTGCACAGGCTAATGTGATGGAAGTCATGCAGAGTCTCGGCCTCAACACCATGGTTCAGCTGCTAGAGGTATCCGGGTTCAACACTACTCTGGCAAAGGGAGGTACGTCGTACATGTATCAGCACTCACCGCACGAAAATTGATTGCACTAACAATTGTGGTATGTACGTACCTGTATACATACGAGAGGTGATCAATAATTTCTCGGCCTCACCCAGAGATAGTTAGCACAACTCAAATTTTGAGGCACAACTTCATAGTATATGGAGCCTTTTATCAATATCCACCAAATTTTAAATCATTGCATTCATTACTTTCCAGGCATTCGTTTCTTGCAAATCAGAAGGTAAGTGGCGAGAAAAAAGTGATATGTGTGTGTCGAGTTCCCCATGCCGTAATTTAACAAAAGACATTGTCAAAATATTTGATAATGATTCTCTTCCTATTTCAAGCAAAAAGAATTGGGTGTCTGACTTCCAGCAGGCAATTTGACCCGCATACCTATGAAGTTGTGCCTCACAATCTGAGTTGTGCTTGTTATTTCTGGGTGAGGCCGAGGACTTATCGATCACCCCTCGTAGCGATGACTGTAGTTGTCAACGTAATACTTCTAGTAGAAAGTGATACCATTCTGCCACACTAGTGTCACCTGGTGCTCCTCTTAAATACAGAAGTAAAAGACTTGGCTATGACTCCATGTTTTGTCGCTTCAATTCCTGTCACTTTTATGGTGTCTATTTTGAAAACATAGCCATCTTGCATATTTCGCCCTCTCGCATTGTTAAATTTTTAGAATGTAGAGGATGCCATCCATAAAATTTACTTCTTCGGCCTTACCTGTAATTTATTTATTTGTCTATTTAATAATCAGAATCAAAACACGTAATTATAAAACTCAACAGCAACAACTATGGGGAAGACACGACAACATATCAAATATAACAAGGAATATGTAATTTATTAAATTGCCGCTTATTCTGTCCTATTATAGATCCATGCACTGTGTTTGCACCGACAGACGACGCATTTTCTAAACTACCAGCTGATGTTAGGAAGAACATATCGGACCACAAGCTCTTTATGTTAGAGGTTATTATTAGTTGCTTACATATTCGAATCACACTCTATTGGTTAGACATCCATGTATTGATACCGAAACGCCAAATGGTTCCTCAAGCAACTAGATATTATTTTGGAAGCGGTCAAAAGCTTCCGGTAGAGTCTACTACCTTGACAAATATTGTCTTCGCCTCGATTTTACATCAATTCATAGTTTAGGGATTAAAAACTTACTCCATAAATCATCATTCTTAAAGATTTATGGCAAGTTGCATCCCAGAAATATTTTTAGAAGTCACTAAGTACAATGTTTTCATACCGTTGGCCAGAAAATATAAAATTTCGGTGTGTATGTGTTTTTTATTCATTTTCAAACCAACATATGATAGGTGCTGTTTCTTCACGTAAGCCCTGTCGAAGTCTTAACGACCAACATGACGAACAACCAGGTACTGGCGTCGCTTCTGGAGGGTTTTGGCATCCGACTCAACAAATATCCGTCGAGAAAGGTACGCATGAATGAGGTTATTCCCGTTTATTATGTCTCCCTTTTTTGGTCCTCTTCTTCGAAATTTAAACGGAATATTAGCTGTTACTGCAAATATGAACATGTTTTCCATAGCAAGCCCTATGTTCACAATTAATAGTCACGTATGTTCACAGTTAATAGAATTTTTTCATCAATCAGTGACTGTTATTAAAGTTAAGGACACGTACCTCCAAATTTTCGATGGCTATCCAGTCCATATTGCTCACGGAGTGGCCTAGTTCTCGCGAGAGTTGCGAGAACTAGGTCAAGACTTGCGTTGATCTTCTTCTTTCGTAAAACTATAAAGGACACATCCTGCCACCTTTCTAGTTTTTATCCCTTCTATGTCATTTAATAATGCTCTTAAACGTTGAAGTGGGACAATATTAAGATCGCCTTTCCACCAGACGTAGATCGCAGAGCGACGGTATTGTGACGGAAATTGTTTTTTTTTTTTTGGTACTCTTGATTTCATTGTCAGGATGACATTTAAAAGATACAAGGCTAAAAAAATACAAGACTGTGCCTTTGTAAGATTCTCAGTCAAGTTCACAAGACAAACGAACTAGATATAAGTGCATTTTATTCTTCTTCTCTCGCGCGTCACATGGCCAGCTTCCCCCTCCCTCCCTCCAGGAGTACCTCTCGCCTCTCTGGATCTCCCTTCCAGACTCCTGTCTGACCTACTTTTCTTCCCTCTGACCCCTCGGGGTCCTACCATTCCACATACTTGTGTGTGTGTGGGGGGGGGGGGGGGGTCCCACTCAACACACAACACTATACAGGACTTTTCTCACCTCACCCAGATGGTAGCAATCCACTGCCTACCTATACCCTTGTTTTGATTAACAATAATTTGATTTACACATTTTCAAATAACAGGTAATCACGGCAAACGGTTGTCTAATTAGTGATGCAGACAACACTGCCGGTAAAGGAGTGGTTCACGTCGTCGACCAGGTCCTGTACCCGTTTCCTGCTGGAACGATCATCAGTGAAATGCCGTACATGAACCAGCTCTCTGTGTTGAGAGATCTTATCGTGAAGACTGATCTTGGACAATTACTGAATGGTGGGTGTTATTCCGAGTTAAAATTTGATTACCAAAGGTACAGTCCTGTAAAATGCTATAAGTGTCAGGGTTTGATTCCTGACCTGCGAAGCTTATGGCGAGATGTTGTCTTGTTTTGTTGCATCTTGTTTTGGTACTAGGCAACATCTGTAACTTTGAACAAAACAATTAAGATACGTAGTACAGTAGAGGAAGAGAGTCATGTCCATCCATGCAATCAGCACGCCCGGATGATGATGATGATGAAAACAGTATAACAAAATGACAAGAAGTGTCTTAAATGCCAATGAGCTTTAGAGTTACAAAGGTTACATTCTCTAACGTTTTATAATTGACTTTTACATTATTGTGTACATTGTTTCTGAATGTATGCAACACGCTTTGTTAGGTATTGTTAAGATCTATGTCCGCAATTGTAACTTTTAACAGTCTTCATGATGTATATGATATACGTGTAACATGCCTAGGCCTGATAAAATGCTATAAAACAGTAAACTGAATCTGAGTATATATTTTTATCCCACCAGATGACGGCGCTTTCAGCCTCTTTGCTCCAACTGACGCCGCCTTTGAGAAGCTTCCTAACGCCACCTTACATCATATTCTAAACAACCAAATGGTATTGACACGTGTTTTAAACTACCATGTTGTTGACGGCGTTTATTATGAAGCTGGCCTTTCCGATAGAGAAGAGCTTACGACTTTGCAGACCGAGAAACTTGTCTGTCACGTCAATCGAACAGTGGGGGCAGGTAGGTTTACTCTTAAGCTTATTTGATTGATAGCTCGGTATAATAGATCATCCTGAAATACAGACAAGTCACGATCTGTATATCGCTCTATCACGTTAATATGTGTCCTAAAAAGGGACATTCTTTGTTTTAATTCTGAGTCATCTTCCAACTATATAACAGATATTCCTTTTTATACCGATCATGTAAGTTAGTTTGTCTATTTTCAGATTAAATCTAACTGTTGTATGTCTTCATTTTCGCCTTCTTGCAGACACGCAGGTAGCAGTGAACAACGGTAAGATTACTGGACTTGCGTTTCCAACCATAAATGGCGTGATACATATTATTGACAATGTCCTTATACCTCCGAAATAGTTCTGACAGGAAAGCCGATTGTGTTCAGCCAAAAACAAGCATAGAAGGACTTGTAACTCAAGCAATATTAACTTTATCATATTACTGGATGGTAAGACCTAGAAGCTATAAAGAAACATTGTATTGATATAGTTTGTTTTTTTCAACCAATCGTGCAAGGAGTGCTTCGCCGCCTTGAACAAAAAGAATTTGTTTAAAGAGGTAGAAAGGGACCGACTTATATTACCAAGCCTGGTGGTTGTTTTCTTAGACTCATAATCTTATACCATGACAAGTGAATGGGTGCAAACATATTGCACTAATAATGTCTTTTTAATGAATTTAACAGAATGTCTGAATGATTATATTGCAAGAAAATACATGTCAAAGGATATCAATAATATACATCAGATAAAGTTAAAAAGAACAATACAAGTATGAAACAAAAATCAAGGCCATATGAAATAGAGTGATGTTCGTGACGAGGTTCCGAATGTCAGGATGATCTGGGGTGTGTCACTGTGCCTCTGGTGCCGGGGATATCTGGATCCGAACCGAGCCTGTGTCCTCTGCTAATACAAAACATATTACATTGTCAAAAATGCAGCAAGACGTACATGTACTCGTACACAAGCACAAGAAAATATCTAATACCACAGACTGTGAAATGTTGTACAATTTTAAAAGCCTAAACCTACAAAAATAAATAAAACTTTATAGGAGCAATTTCTTGAAGGAAAATGACTTGCTAATCGCTGTATCTGTCTATGTGCGATTTGTAATCACGAAATGATTACAACAGTTGTTATGATAAATCTGATCATCATTTCATAAACAACGTATGTCTTGCTTTATGGCGTGCTTTAGGATTGTATTTCATATATTGAGTGGATCTCTACAAACCAGTGTTCCAACAAACGTAACACATCTAGATCTGTTTTGAACCATACCCGAGCAATGCTGCAACAGAGATTGTCATAGGTGAATCCTGCGCTAGGCATGTCGTATCATCCAGTCCGGACTGGCATAAGGCAAGCTCCTCGTGGCGCTCCTAGCCTCTTCTTCCTAAACCTGGGTACCTATGCTTTAAAAAGTGTGTACCATACATGTGTATGCATATGTTGAATCATGTGTGTGCGTGCGTGCGTCAAGAGTTTCATTTTCTTTAGTGGAAGACGAGAGACTCACATTCAATCACGAAAAGGTAGAATGATGCATTCTCATCGCACTTCTTTCCAAGCCACTCTTTCCAAGCATGCAAACATTCACATAATCACAATCAACACCATTCGCCACGACTTTACCACCTTGTGACGTTGTGTCCGGCTTTGAAGTTGATGAATCTGTCGAACCTGTAAAAGAAAAATTCATAATGTTTAAGTGATATAATATATAAGCAGATTGAAGATAACTGCTGTAATAAGCTTGAAAAGGCCTGAAAAGGCAAATCCGCTAGCTAGACTCTGTATTGAATGTTACAATGTATTATGTCAGTCACTCTGATATTGCAGAGGCAGCAAGATGAGTGCGTTTGCTAGATGCTGGCAGCGTTCTCATAAGTACTGAATGAAAGTGTATAACGTTATATGGTTAGTTAAGAAACGCAAGCAATGCTAAGCATGGTGCACGGAAGGTTGAAAACTGTCACTTCAGGTGTAACCCGGCTTTCCATTGAACAGCGATAGGCGCATCTGCGTGAGTTTATAATTGGAACGAGGCAACGCGCTAGATTATAATTGCAAGCACAATGCAATACACTATCGGTCAACATTTTGTTCACTCATAAGTCTCCAATGAAAGCAGACGTTAAATAACAAGCAAGATGGAAGAGAAACGACAACGCGGCAATTTCAAAAGCACACACGCGCCATTATACCCCTTTCCACTAGGACGGCTCTCTGACCGCACTAATTTTGCGACCTAAAATTTGAATTGTGTAGACAAAAAATCTTTTTACACATTCTGTGTTAATATTTTCTTGTCTAAAACACTTGTACATTTTGCATGATGTACTCAGTATGAAATCGAACTCTATACACATTCGTTTTTCACAGTGAGAGCGCAGTGCTTTCGCGGGCAAGTGGAAAGGAAGGGTTAAGCAGCTTAGCTGGCAAAACAATCGCTGGCAATCAGGCTTTTCTTACTGCAGTCTCTTTCGTCACTCCCGTCACCACAGTCGTCATCACCGTCACACTGCCAGTTACTTGAAATACATCGTTCACTGTCACATCGAAAAAGTCCCCTTGGGCATGCTGTTGGACGAGTTATTAATTTTCTTTCTTACAGATTTCATTCTAATGTAGGACAGGTAAAATTTTAGATCTTTCAGAAATTGGCATCAAGATAATGAACACAAAATAAATTTAAGGTAAACTATCATACTTTGATACCATGATATTTTTTGCCACTACATTTAAAATGTCTAGTATGATAATTGTAACGATCATTCTCAACATTGCATCGACCCCTTTAAAATATTGAAACATTGCGTTAAATCAATATCCAAAGAAAAACGATTTATGGTTTCCACACCTGCTTGTGTAGCAGTAGCTAATGGCTGGACGGTTGTTGGTGTCGGTGTTGGTGTAGTTGTACTCACTGCAATGAGAGAAATTGCGTTAGATGGAAAGCTACCTAAAGATGAACCAATATCACAAATGCCATGGGCTGTCCATCTATGACTGAGGATGGAGTTGATTAGTAAAATAATTGGGACATAACAATCCTTCAGCCCAAAGACTACCAGCACCATTGAGCTTCATTCATTAGAACATTCAAATTCCCATCCACGCAAACCGTTTAAAAAAAATTGGACCGAACCATTAACCGCTGTCCACGGACAAAAGTTTGCAAGTAAACCGGCGCCTGCACTTCCAACAAAGCCGCTAGGGGGCCCAAACTCGCAGCAATCACTCTCTGCTTTAAGGGCTCCCTACCGCTCAAAAACGACCGCAGCATGTCCAGAACGCGAGATATCAAGCATGGAGGTTCCGCTGCAGTACCTTAGCAAGCCGCTAGGGGGCCCATTATCGACCCCCCCCCCCTTCGTTCTCCGGACCCCTACCCACCCACCAAATATCAGCTGCATCCGTCGCAGTCTTCTCGAGTTATGCTGTTCACAAACGGGGAAAACACACAAACGGACCGAAAGTATAACCTTAGCCATTTTGGCAAAGGTAATGATATACATTCGAAACCCAAATGCATCTACAAGGCCCTATTTAACCATTAAACACATATAATATGCATATACTACAATACCCTTAGAGAGAAGACTTGCTATGTCGAAATGCTTTTTTCCGTCTTTTTTAAATGTCGTTTGGCTCAATAATGATATATACAGTACAGATATTAGCATAATATACTACTAGTAGTTATACCCTATACTGTACATATCAAGATACTATTATAATACATACTGTACAGTTACACGATCACACTATACGGGTTACATAGATACATTTACATAAACTGAAATACCTAATACAACATCAAGATATCTTACATGCGTCTAATGTTGTGGCTGGCACTGTTGAAGTGTAAACTCCTGCTGTTGTTGTTGACGCTGCAAGGACAAATAAACATAGAGTTTTGCTGAGGGATATGAATTTAGAAAGAAGACTACTTGTATCTACTTTATGTACTAGTTTGTTTCTTGATATCAATGATTGTTGTAGATGTCACAACGCCATCGTCTTTTCTAGTGATATAGAGTTAGACTTAAACAAGTGTTCAAACATGTGTTTGCAACTATTACCAAACACTCTATGGCTACAATGACATAGTGAAAATACTTTGAATCGTAAAGGGAGGGTCTTTTTAGCGAATGCCCACAAACGCCCACTCTAGAGAAGTCCGCGCTGCACGAATCTCATTTTTTTGCTTGGAATATGTCCACGTTGTGCTCCCATGTATTAATCCTGAGTTTCAAGTCAATCCATTGACCCGAAGTGACATAAATCAAAGTTTTCGATTCTCGATGGTCTTTTTAGCGAACGCCCAGCAAAATGTCTTTTTAGCGAATGCCCACAATATCCACAAAAATATCGGCCGTCGCGCAACGACACCTAAACCTACCGCCACAAACATGTTCAAGATGGTGTCCCATTGATGTGTACGGAGTTTCCGTGCTTTACAAGCATTTTAAGTCCCTGTTTTTGGTCAAAATGTACGGCGACGATACTACCATACTTTAACTATAGCAATTCAAAATGGCGGGCACTAGTCATGTGACCTCCTTGCGGGACTGTTCTATAAGTATCGCGGGAGGGACTGTTGTAGCATAGCTTCTCATACAACCATTTTAGAGTGAATTCTGAACAAGATTTTCATTTCATAGTGCTATCATCTGACTGATATTTACAATGTGGTCATTTTTTCTGTGCTATTATTACCCAGGTTTGAGGAACTTAGTGCAAATTTGGATATTGATTCACCTCAGTGCCCAATTCACCCCATACACATAGCGTTAATAGAAATAACTGTATAACTAAGGACGGCGTTAGGCAGTCGTTGCTGTGGTAGGTTCGTGTCCTTTCATCCTAGGATGACCTGCGTTATCAGCAGTGCTGTGTCGAGGACAACGCCAAGCGCGCACAGCCCGCGGTGATCAGCGTGGCTTGGACAGGCGCGATGCGTCATGGGAATGAGCGGTCCAAGATCCAAGATGGCGGCCTCCACAGATTATCGTATCGAACGAGATTACACACGAACACGCCTGGAAACGTTCGAAACGTACCTTTCCAAACGTATTCATTCCACGTAACCCGTTCTAAAGGTAGGTCTAATTCATCAAGGCATCGTTTTTGTCCTTCTTGATCATAAATGAGGCATAGAAAAATCATAATCCATTCTAAACAGATTTAACAATTTTTCACCCCGGAGGTCTCTCCGGCCTCCTTGACAATTTCCACCTTGTTTCCACGTTACTAATATTTTTTACTGGTGCAGGTACATTATAACGTTACATGATAGGTTCCAGGGCCCAGTTGTCTCATTGATACTTGCATTTGTTTTGAAAATCCGAGGTTACAAGGACAATTTGTTTGCAATTGTAAGCCCTCAGAGTACAGGTTATACTGATTGCGGTTACTAAAATTACTGTAAATGCAGAAATGTTCGCGGTGGATTAATGTTCGCGGTTTTCGGGGTGACCACTTCACCGCAAACTTAAAACCACCGCGAACATTTTTCTATTATGATATTAGACTACAGTCTATGGTGTTACCGCGAACTTCCACCGCGAAAAGTCCCTTTTCCCACTACTGCGAAATTAAATCCCCGCGAACTTAAATGCATTTACAGTATACAGTGTACTTGTACCGTGTTACATAATAGTATGAGTAGTACTAAGTATTAGTCTCTAACAGACTCCAGAGGTCGCTGGAAAAACTGTACATATTGAACAAATACTGAAATAGGAGTCAGGTGGCTAAAGGTATACATAATGAGCTTGTGACTGATAGCTGGGTAGAGTAGGGTAGATAGATAGCACAGTACTGACTGAAATGCCATTGCAACTTATTTGTCCCTATTTGGCTAAATCTTTCTCTTTTTCATCCAGCAATACGTCTGCTTGGAGACTCACAAAATATCTCAATTGGTAAAATCAAGGAGGTAAAAAAAGGCGCAAACAGTGACACAACTGAATGATCTGTTGTGATGTTTGGGCTGTTTGGTGTTTGATTGTGGGATATATATATATAGAAAATAAGAATACAACACGGTGTATTACGTTTGACCCGCAGGTCGGATCGCCTGACGGTCGAAGGCCTTTGACCGTTGGGCAATCCGATCTGTGGGAGGGCTGGGACTGGAGGGTGATGCTAAATACACCGTGTTGTATTTTTATTATGTTATACCCACCTGAGAAAACACATATTTGGATGATGTGTTGTTCACATAGAAATTATCTAGTGTCACATATGTGCTATATAATCTATTATTAAGTAGTAATGTTTAAAATTAGATTGTACAGGTTTGGGGGCTTACTGGTCGAAGAAAATAACGAGTGAAGTTGAGTAGAGTCTAGAGTCATTCCTACCAAGTTTTAAAGCCAATTGTAAAGAGGCACTTAGCGTTGTAGGATTTCAAAATGCCAGTGGCAGACTAATAATACAGATTTCTGTGTAGTGAAATGGACAATTGGTTTGAGTATCGTCCATTCACAAGTTTTCACATACTGAATCAGGTCCAAGTTCAGGTCCGGACCTGAACCTGATCCTCTGGACCTGAACCGGACCTGGACGGTCCTGAATTTTATGTAACCCACCCCTAGTTCATGCGGTACCCGTAAGAAATTCTTGCCAATCCAGTAATGGACTGGAAATTATTTTTTAAGTTGAACCCAGAAAATTGAGCATGATACATCATGTTAACTTTTGTTAAAAAAGTGGAGTCACCCGATTTGATTATAACCCAAAACTCACTCAGGTGAAAATGAGTACCTAGGGTCAAGGACGTTACTGATGTAACGTCCTTGCTAGGGTCAAATGGAGATCCTGTGTTTTGTGAGAGCCCCACCCTGAGCGTGTAGAAGAACCTGTCACACTTATTGAAAAGAGTAGGGGACCTTCCTGGCGTGAGTGGATCAAACCTTTCCTGCTAAATGGAGAAGGGAATTTCCCTATTGAGTCAGTCAATCTGCATGGACAAGTTTTCTCATTTTGGTGGTGCACATCTTGAAAACTAATAGGAGTTTGTGTATAAAATTAATAAAGGTTACATATTTGAAAGACTGTGTTTTTCCTTTTGCCGCCTTTGGGCAAAAGTGCCACGTTAACTCTTGTCACCACATATGATATAGGCGGCATATACTTAATGATATACTAGTTCTAGTATTAGGTGTAGGTTGGGCAAATTGCCAATCCCAATCTGCTGATTTTACCTCAAAAAGGAGATTTACTGACAATCTGGATCCTGACTGGTTATACCAGGATTTGCAAATTTGGATCAATCCTGTACCTGGGTAAATCCCATTTCAAGGTCTGTTAGTGTTAGTATCATTGTCACAAAAATGTACTACAGGTACACACTTGTGTGTTTAAAAAAATAGAATGTCCCAAAATAGACTAGAATTTAAGATCCTAACAAAGTCGTTTTTATGCTAGTCTTTTCTTGCTCTCTCTATCTGGTTTACCTAGCACATATATCTGAATGCCTGTTTCTCATCCAGAGTATAATACTAGGTAGTCCTTCAGTGTAATAATACATTGCAGCTGCCTACTCTGGTGTACTATAGGCAGTATATTCATTATCAGAAGGACTCTAGCAGTAACACTAACATGCTAAAACCTCTTTCCAGAAAAGAGCAAATTTTCAAACATTCACCATATTTTCTTTATATCTGTCATTGATTTTTATCTACCCACTCATTATTCAGTATGGAACTTGGAAGACAGTTCATAACCACTGCCTTCAACGAGAAGTCACCCCCCACAATATCAAATGTAGTGCCTTATAATTGATTTAAGACATTGGTGTTTACAGTAATAATGAAACAATATGTGTAATAGATAAGTCTTTTTTTTCTAATACGAAGGGTGTGGTAGCACCAATATCGCTTATTTTGACAGCGATAAACTCACTACTATAGGTACCAATATACTGAATATGAGTGTGTGCATGCATGCATGTGTGTGTGTGTGTGTTTGTGTGTGTATTTGTGTGTACAGTGTGTGTGTATACTATTTGTGTGTACAGTGTGTTTGTGTGTGTGTGTGAGAGAGAGAGTATATGTGTGTTTGTGTTTTGACAATACTCCCTGTATTTCATTAGTTAGGTCTTTATTTGTTGTCATAAGATCACAGGACACGATACTTACTTACTTACTACATGTATATATCAGATGTATTTCAATAGGCACTGACAACAAGGCTATACAGTGACTTTGCTTTGCAACCTTCACCAGAATAATGTCTATTACAACACTGAAATATTTTAATTTGTAATGTTGTTGTTGCTATAGGTGCTGATGACACTCAACCCAGGAAGGCCATCAGTGCACATGAGATGACAGCAGATGAGAAGCTGATTATGCAATGGATTACCTGCTTCTACCTGCAGATGGCAGAGTTATAATGAACACTAACCAAGTCCCAATTTCTTTAACATGCATAAACAATGAGTCTGTAAAAAGATAAACAGCTAGTAGAACTAGAAGCGTGCCTTTCTGTGATGCACTGTGGTACTATGGCATTTATTATGACTCAGATTTAGATGCTTTGAAATCATAGCTCTTTGGACTGTAGATGTAATTGTCATGTTGAAGCTAATATGTAGCATGCAGTATCCTAGATGCAATGTTGTGAGGAGCCATTTTGCATATCCATATCTACAAATATCTTGCAATTATATACTTCATGACTATATGTATGCTGTCAGTAACTGTAAGTCCCTGAGGCATGACTGATTGACCAAGGAAGCAGAGCACTTTCTGATGTTCGAATTCTGTGTTTTATCAAAACTCCATTGAACAGGTAGCTATGGAGAGGGGTGAATTAATTGTGTGTTTAAGATACTCTCCAGGAAATGTTTAGGTATATAATGTTGAGCAATTCCTGATGAAATGATTCTTTAAAAAAAAAAAACAGTACATTTCATGCTTTAAGTGTAGAGCTTTTCACCCTACATTGTACACACATGTATGAGATCATTGTCAATGTGATGGGACCTGGTGTGTATCCTGCTATGCAATGCTGACTTAAAGTGTTAATGACACCAATGATAGCAATGTATAACATTTTGGTGATTGTAATCCATTGAGATAGAATTACTAATTGAAAATAGAACTTTGCACTAAAATAAACCCTCCTGGTGTTATTGAATATAAAACCAATTGAAGATCATACTTCCAGCTCTTGTTTCCAGGTTGTCACCAGGTAATTGAATTAAACATTGATTGTAGCTGCACTGGGTGCGGACCGTCAGTTGTGGATGAAACTTGTGATCAAGTGCTCTGCCACCGACTGATGATGAGGATGATGATGTTGAGGATTACTTTGATGATGTCACGATGATTCTTAACTTGCCACGGTGGCTTGCGAAAAAATAATTTTAGGAAGCAAACTAAGCAAATATTTTTGTATCTTGCAAGTATGTGTTATCTCCTTAAACTAAGCACAGTGTGCTCATCAACAGTACTTTTTAGCAACACTCAATGTCTTGTTCTGAACCGGCCGCAGTGTTCAATGAGATGTCATTGAAGTAATAATCAATGCTCAATTCAATTACCTGGTGGCAGGAAACAAGAGCTGAAGTATGATCTTTGACAGGGTTTGATGTTCTATAACATCATACGACTAGTCGACTGTAACTGTCTGTGTTCATGCAAGAATACTATTACCGGCAAAGTTAGTAATAAAATTATGTATTTTGGTGTCATAGACACTTAAAGTATGTCACGATGATGGGGATAAGAAGAACAAAATTGATTTTATTTTTATAAAAGCTTTTATTTAGCTTTCATTTCATATTGAAATTAATAATCTGAATCATTATTGCTTTACCTGTTCATGTCTGTACGATACATAACGGTAATTCATGAATTTTCCTTATTTGCATGCATATACAAAAATAAGTGCCAACACAGGACAACATCCAGTTGTGCATTGTATATAAAGGTATGAACAAGTTGGCCTCTATTTTGCAGGTAGACAGTTATTGATCTAGATCCTTTTTGTCAAGCTTTATTTTGCTGCAGTCAAATCGTCAAGAAATAAACAGTGGTCTTTGGGAAAAAATCTGCTTCTGAGGTCCATGGTTTTTAGGGTAGTTAAGCAGCCATCATCAATATTTTTGAGTGAAGGGTAAATCAGTTGCTTCTTTAAGTTACCATGGTGACGTAAGGTTATTTACAGTACTGAAAAGAAAGCCTACCATATGCATGGTGTTGAAGTTGTCATGTTTTTGAATAGTGACACAGAATCTTCTGACATTGCAAATAACTATATTCTTAGTGGTATTTTGCCTATGTATGTTCCTTTTTTTTATAGAGAAAGCTAAATTTGCTATTCAGACGCAAGAACAGCAATTTTTCCATAAAACATAGATATCGCGAAACAAAGTCTGATTTCCTTCAAACCAACTTGATTGGGTGCGGAATAACTTCCTCACATCTCGTATACCCTCTTTTTGTCAAAAAAGCTAAATTTGGCCCTTTGAACCAAAAAAAGCAGATTTCAACCCAAAAATGAGATGTCGACAAACGATGTCCGATTTCCTTCGAACCAACTTTATTGAGTGCGGAATAACTTCCTGACATCTCGTTCACCCTCTTTTTGTCAAAAAAGCTAAATTTGGCCCTTTGAACCAAAAATAGCAGATTTCAACCCAAAAATGAGATGTCGACAAACGATGTCCGATTTCCTTCGAACCAACTTTACTGAGTGCGGAATAACTTTCTGACATCTCGTTCACCCTCTTTTTGTCAAAAAAGCTAAATTTGGCCCTTTGAACCAAAAAAAGCAGATTTCAACCCAAAAATGAGATGTCGACAAACGATGTCCGATTTCCTTCGAACCAACTTTACTGAGTGCGGAATAACTTCCTGACATCTCGTTCACCCTCTTTTTGTCAAAAAAGGCTAAATTTGGCCCTTTGAACCAAAAATAGCAGATTTCAACCCAAAAATGAGATGTCGACAATGATGTTCCTGTGTTGATTGAAACGTGGTCTATG
>NC_049992.1:6539614-6550832 GCF_000003815.2 Branchiostoma floridae | reverse complement strand
TTGGAGATATTTGAACACAAGGTCAATAATGCGTGAGTTCTTATCCGAAGTTCAACTGCATTTATCTCAATACCAAAGTACAACCATCATATGGTATTTCAGATCACAACTAAGCACACTTTCATGCCTATTTCAGCCAAATTTGAAGTAAATTTGTTGTTGTTTAGAGGAGATACGAACGTCGGAGACGTTCAGTCTCACGCAAAGCGAGGTCGTTTGTCAACTGCACTTGTTAGCATGGACAATTTCGGGCGAAATTCTACCGCATCAAAGGTAATTGCGTTTTTCTCTGTAGAACGAGACAGGAGTGAAATATCTCAATGAAATTTTCAAGAAAGCCGGTTAGTACGCTTATCTAGCTGTGTTCCTAATAGGTTTTCTCTCGCTTTATTCTGTTAGGAGATATAAGGCCTTGAACTATTGTCATTTTCACCCCGCTCAGTAAGTAAGCTTCGGAAAGTAGGTTTTACCCCAAACTCCCTGTAGGGTTAGATATATAAAGTAAAAAGGACGCAGTTTTTCATAGAAGTCTGTCAAATACATTGTCATGATGCCACCACTTTCTTTCTGACTACTTTCAATAAAAAAATTTGGAGATATTTGAACTTTTATTTGGACGCAAGGTCAAAAATGCTGATTTCCTATCAGAAGTTCAACTGCACGTATCTCGATACCAAAGTACAAACATCATATGACGTTTCAGATCCTAGCTAAGTACACTTTCATACATATTTCAGCCAAATTTGAAGTAATTCTGTGGTAGTTTGAAGGAGATACGAAATTAAGTAAGAGACATTTTAGCCTTGCGTAAATCGAGGCCGCTTGTCAACTGCACTTGTTCGCATGGACAATTTCGGGCGAAATTCTACCGCATCAAAGGTAATTGCGTTTTTCTCTGTAAGACGAGAAAGGAGTGAAATATCTCAATAAAATTTTCAGGAAAGCCGGTTAGTACGCTTATCTAGCTGTGTTCCTAATAGGTTTTCTCTCGCTTTATTCTGTTAGGAGATATAAGGCTTTGATCTATTGTCATTTTCACCCCGCTCAAAAGCCCACCTTCGGAAAGTAGGTTTTACCCCAAACTCCCTGTAGGGTTAGATATATAAAGTAAAAAGGACGCAGTTTTTCATAGAAGTCTGTCAAATACATTGTCATGATGCCACCACTTTCTTTCTGACTACTTTCAATAAAAGATTTTGGAGATATTTGAACTTTTATTTGGACGCAAGGTCAAAAATGCGTGATTTCCTATCAGAAGTTCAACTGCACGTATCTCAATACCAAAGTACAAACATCACATGACGTTTCAGATCCTAGCTAAGTACACTTTCATGCATATTTCAGCTAAATTTGAAGTAATTCTGTGGTAGTTTGAAGGAGATACGAAAGTAAGAGACGTTTTAGCCTCGCGCAAAGCGAGGCCGCGTGTCAACTGCGCTTGTTTGCGTGGACGATTTCGGGCGAAATTTTACCGCATCAAACGTAATCGCGTTTTTCTCTGTAAGACGAGTGATACATCTCAATGAAATTTTCAGGAAAGTAGTTTAATACGCTAATCTGTGGTGTTGATAACTTTGCTGTTGCTTGATTCTGTTAGGAGATATAAGGCTTTGCACAGAGGCCTTAAGAATCAAAGTGAGGGATGTGATGAACAGGAAGTGGCGTAAGTTATTCATTCATGGTTATCACGGTTATCTCAAGCAAATCCTACGGTGGCATAATATACTACAATGTAGTAGTACATGTATCATTAGCTACATGTAGCCAAGGGGTGTAGCCGGCAATGTGGTGTCAATTGTCTCCTTGGCTGACCACATGCCTTGGCTAGCTTAATGACACTATCTTATGCCACCGTAGGATCTGCTTGGAGATTAGGATCTGCTTGGAGATAAGTTATCAAGCACTCCAGGCATGGGCAACATACACTGTCTAACAATGTAGCTTTATATGGGCATGATACTGTAAATAATGGTATTATAAAATAAGTTTTCTAAAGCTAAGTATAGAACTACTACTGATGGATATTCATAGCAGAACAGAACATAGCAGAACATACTACAAACAGTAATCTAGAAAATGTGGAGTAAGTATTCTAAGTCAGACTAGATAGTATGTAAATCCAGGACTGCCTGAAAATCAGGTCCAGCTTGATCTGTGTACGTTCCTGGTAAAACAAATGAAGTGAAGATAATAGACTTATTTTGACTATTGATAAGTGTTTCCAAGGTTTATATTAGAATTGCTGGTGGTAGGGGGGGTGGGGTGGATTATTTCTTAAAAATGTATGTTTCTCCGATCCAAATGTGCACTTCAGTGAATGGTATGTTGGGAAAGACTCAATGATACCCATGTCAGGTTAACCTGTCAACGTCTTTGAAATCTAAAATAATTCCATTTTCTGGCCTGTATATTACCTTTGTTGGGCAAGGTCATTGAAAAAAGAACCTATGACCCTATGTACACTGCACATCAAACACATTTGAAACAAATGAGTAAACAGGTATTGTTCAGTTTTAATAAGTGTTCTAAATATGGTGTATCAAACTATCATGAATATACAGTATCCCAGTAAATATCGTACTCCTATTGGAGAAGGACATTTACAGTCTTCAAATACAAATCAGTCTATACAACTAGGTAAAAAAAAGATTTATCTCCATATATCTTTTTTGTGACATCCATCACTATTCTTCAGCGTCGCTAGAATGAACTGGCAGAACAATTCAATGCAGGTACATCTAACTAGACAAATGGTTGAACATATGCAAATGTTACTCAACATACAGTATTACACTTATCAGTACAAAGTACTACAGTATCGAAGAATATAAAATATTGTGCTAAATACAGCATACATTATGGCACTACTATTATAGCTTTATACAGGTTTAGAGGCTTATTGCGACAACTGTATATACATGTACCACTCAGAGTCAGATGACTTGGTATCAAATGGAATTGGCATCAAAGGAACCAATTATTATACAACCCCACACAGATTTTACAAACCATCAGGACACTCTACTTCTAAACAAATCTACATGTCAACTTTTTCTATATACAGTACATGTACATGCATATGTAGTCTTCTGTCAAGCCCAAAATGTTGTTAACAACTTAAGCTGGTGCTTTGACCATTCTATGGACAGATGACAGGGGGATGCATGAAGAGCTCCATCTCCTGCTGTGTAATCAGCTTCTCCACTTCTGCCAATACACGTTTTCAGACATCAATGCCCTGAAAAAAAAAATCTGTCCACAGTGATGTACTTCTGACATGTGACTTCTGATCAAACACTAACACTCAGTTACCCATTCAATCTTTTTCTCAGGTTTATAAGGTCACACCAATTCAAGCAATTGGTTCTCAGAATTGTCTATTCCTATTTTTCCAAAAATGAAAAAAAAAAATTCAACACACTTGCCATTCAGCATATTATCATGTCACCATTACAAATAACTTTCCAGTATGGTAAATTGGCTTACAAAGTAAGTATAAGCTCATTACTTGGCACATCCATCATTGTAGTGAATTTTTTCAATCATGAAGACATGTTAAATACATTAAAACTGTACAAACAGGTGCAGCTACTGCAAAGAGGTAGCTTTTGTTTGCTTTTTTTCAAGCTGACAATGTATTATTCTTCATGTTTGGTATTAGCCCTTATTTAAATCTGAGTTTTTGCAATTTCTTGCTGGCCTTGTTGTTAATCCAAGCAAGCTATCCAATAGTTACCTGTACGGTACCTTACCTGGTCTCCAGACCAACAAGCCTAAAACTGCTACTTGTACTGTGCCTTACCTGGTCTCCAGACAAGCAAGCCATAAAACTGCTACCTGTACGGTACCTTACCTGGTCTCCAGACAAGCAAGCCATAAAACTGCTACCTGTACTGTGCCTTACCTGGTCTCCAGACAAGCAAGCCATTAAAGGGCTACCTGTACGGTACCTTACCTGGTCTCCAGACCAACAAGCCTAAAACTGCTACCTGTACGGTACCTTACCTGGTCTCCAGATCAACAAGCCATAAAACTGCTGCCTGTACGGTACCTTACCTGGTCTCCAGACCAACAAGCCATAAAACTGCTACCTGTACGGTACCTTACCTGGTCTCCAGATCAACAAGCCATACAACTGCTACCTGTGGGTGCCTTACCTGGTAGCAAGACAAGCAAGCCATAAAACTGCTACCTGTACGGTATCTTACCTGGTTTCCAGACAAGCAAGCCATAAAACTGCTACCTGTACGGTACCTTACCTGGTCTCCAGACAAGCAAGCCATAAAACTGCTACCTGTACTGTGCCTTACCTGGTCTCCAGACAAGCAAGCCATAAAACTGCTACCTGTACGGTACCTTACCTGGTCTCCAGACCAACAAGCCTAAAACTGCTACCTGTACGGTACCTTACCTGGTCTCCAGACCAACAAGCCATAAAACTGCTACCTGTACGGTGCCTTACCTGGTCTCCAGACCAACAAGCCATAAAACTGCTACCTGTACGGTACCTTACCTGGTCTCCAGATCAACAAGCCATACAACTGCTACCTGTACGGTACCTTACCTGGTAGCAAGACTAACAAGCCATAAAAGTGCTACCTGTACGGTACCTTACCTGGTCTCCAGACCAACAAGCCATTCTAGTAGATTCAAGTTCACAAGTGACAGATGTTAATCATATCATCCACTGCGGGGTAGGGGTGTGAAGTAAAAATCTTCAATATCAAAGACCTCTGATAAGAAACGCTCCCCTGGGGATTGATGACCTACAGGTGCCAGGCCTGCACTGTGGACCTGGGCTAGGGATGCTGGCTACAGGTGGAATTTGACAGAAACAAGTGAATAAAGCCAAAAGTCGGTCACCTAAGCTAATGGAGAGATTGTTCCCTGCACTTAGACTCCTACATCCCCTTTCAAGACACTTTCAAGGCAAGCCTAAAGTCTATTCAAGGGCCCTGAAAGGTCTATAATGGCTACTCGTATGGATAGGGACAATCATAGAAAAGGCAAAAAGAATGAAAAAGAGTGTGACAAGGCTAAATCACAACATTCACCTTGTCTCGGACACCTCCCATAGGGGAATCCCCAGCAATTTACCCCCAGACTACCAAAATCAAGTCCTCTGTACACTGTCCCTGGTCTGCAGTCTGGCACTGATTGGAGGGATGGCTAAAAAACAAGGAAGAGGGCCAAAAATAACAAAAAAATGGGGTAAATCTCAAGTAAATGACAGTCACCTGAACCCTATACCTTGCTCAGGTAACATATCCATGACAAAAAAGCCCTTAAAATGAACAGGAAGGGCCTAATCCATGCCTACCTGAATCACTGCAGGGGAGACGATGCCATTAGAATTTTCCCCAGTTATACATGCGTTCCAATGGGAGAGTTGAGGAAACAAATATGCAATTATCTCAAGAATAAAATACTCAAGCCATACAAACTTACCTTCAAATGATAGCCTACTATGTCCAGTCTCAGCAAATTCATTTGCAAGAATTTCTATACGGCTAATCTTTTGATACAGCCCCCTAATTAGAGCCCTTGGATTGGCTCACTTGGCTGAAAACAGCATTCTGGCGACGATACCACTATTTCAGGGGGGTGCGGAAACCCCATCAATGGAGAAAGGTCATTTTTTACAACTAATATTTTCTACAAGTGTAGGGTCTTTCCTACTGCAGCCACTTCCAAAATGCCCAGATTTCACATAAAATCCCACCAAGAAAGACTTTTCAATGGTTTAAAGCCTTGTTTTTATTTGCTCTCTCACCGTGGGCTCTAGGCGCAGGCGCTAATGGTTGCGTCACCCCTACAACTGCTACCAGTGGGGTGCCTTACCTGGTAGCAAGACTAACAATCCATAAAACTGCTACCTGTGCGGTACCTTACCTGGTCTCCAAACAAACAAGCCATACAACTGCTACCTGTACGGTACCTTACCTGGTCTCCAAACAAACAAGCCATACAACTGCTACCTGTACGGTACCTTACCTGGTCTCCAAACAAACAAGCCATACAACTGCTACCTGTGCGGTACCTTACCTGGTCTCCAAACAAACAAGCCATACAACTGCTACCTGTACGGTACCTTACATGGTCTCCAGACCAACAAGCCATAAAAGTGCTACCTGTACGGTACCTTACCTGGTCTCCAGACCAACAAGCCATAAAAGTGCTACCTGTACAGTACCTTACCTGGTCTCCAGACAAACAAGCCATACAACTGCTTCCTGTATGGTATCTTACCTAGTCTCAGCTGTTACTAGCGGTGGGTACTGGTATAAAACCGTTTTTTCTTGTTGGACCGGTCCAGAAAAAACGGACCTGAAATAATTCAGTGGACAAGACCAGATGTTGGACTGATTAGAAAATGAACAGATTATACTGGCACTATGGCGGCAGACGTACACATGTTTTGGGGCTTATTGGTCCAAGAAAATAGGAAGAGCGAAGTAGAGCTGAGTATAGAGTTGGTAGTCATTTTTATCAAGTAACATTTTCTATAGTCAAATGTGACGATGGTCTAGTGTTGTTTACGTGCAGATAGGATACTCTACCAAAAAGACTTTTCAGCAAAATTTACCATTGCTTTGAGTATTCACCAATGATGATTTAATAGGTCTAGGTTCAGATCTGGACCTGGACCTGATCCTCTGGACCTGGACCAAACCTGGACCTGAATTTTCTGTAATCTCCAAGCACTGAAGCAGTATCATAAGCTGTGGAAAGTCAGTTTAGCCGACAGAGGAGTAAATTGGCCGCGTGATTAAATTTTCTGTACCAGTACCCACCCCTAACTGTTACCGTGATAAGCTGTTTGGTATCTTACCTGGCTTTATGGCAGGAAAAAATTAAGGAAAATGTGAAGATGTGAATTCAGTTTATTGCTGTCATTACCCATTCAATATCATTTCGCTGCCATTCATTTTGATCTAGACATTTTTTGGGGGAATGAAACTATCTTTTTCAAAACATAATTTACATTGCATACATACATTCCATAGCATACATAAGTCACTGCCTAGCTAAACCCGAGGTATAAATTAAACTAGGCCTCCTTTATAATAACCAGTCTATGAGGTTATAGAATACTGATGTTGCCTTACCTCTCATAATAAAAACCACCGGGCCGTGCAATACAAAGCAGCTGGAAAAGTAATATCGTTTTAAAGATGGCCAAATACCTTGAAAAATATTTAACAATACCCACCCATTCATTGATCATGATGAGAAACAATATATTGCGAATTTGTCCGAGCTCGAGCAGCTGACGCCGTGGAATCGCTAAAAAATACGAGAGTCGGGAGCAAAAGTTACCCGTTGGTTGTTACTATTTGACGATCCCACCATAAGCAAACACTTAGAAGAACTTCACACTGTAGCAGCAGGCATTTCCATGTGTTTTTCGGTCCTGAATAGTTGGCAAACTTCCATGCATGTCCACGACGGCACAGTTCGATTTCCGAAAAATTTTGGTGGCCATGACAGTTCTAAATGTGACCCGTAGTCCAGATGACCTAGGAGTATGACCTACGGCCTGTGAACTCCTGGTTATTCATATATAAGCGCCCACAGTTCAGCGTTGTCCTGGCATCAGTACTGCTGTTAACTTCTTTGACCCTAGGATGAAAGGACACGATCCTAACGCTGCAACGACTGCCTAACGCCGACCTTAGTTGTACAGTTATTTCTGTTAACGCTATGTGTATGGGGTGAATGTACAAAAGGCTCAGACACATTAGTGTTATAAACCTGAATAGGGGCAGGTAACCAATACTAGAAAAACATAGCTATTTATTATTAACAATACTATTTACATTATAATAATAACTCTTCACCAAACTGGACTTTTCTTATCTTTATTTATCACAGAAACATTGTTACAATGAGGATTTGATTAGATGAGTATCTGTTACAGTGTGTACAAACTTATTTCAAATACAAAAATGTATTTCGTTTCACTTCCTAAATATTTTTAAAGTATTGGAAGAAGTTGACACATAAACAATATTAATTGCATTATTTATGTGCAGTAAAATGTGACCACATGCTATCAATAGCCTAATAAAATGTTGGAACATGGCACAAGCGGGCTCCTCTTCTGAGTACAGAAAGGAAATGTTTTATAACATTTAGTTATGACGTAGAAAATTTCCATTGTAAAATGTACCTTTATTAACATTTACAAACAAATTGTTTTTTCTCTTCTTAATAAATGATAACAATACAGGTAAGTAAGGTGTGTTTCCTTTTATAACAGGCCAGGTAAGACGCCGTACAGGTAAGTAAGGTGTGTTTCCTTTTATAGCAGACCAGGTAAGACACCGTACAGGTGAGTAAGGTGTGTTTCCTTGACTACAGACTAGGTAAGACACCTTACAGGTGAGCAACGTGTATTTCCTTTCATTACAGACCAGGTAAGACACCGTACAGGTGAGTAACGTGTATTTCCTTTGATTACAGACCAGGTAAGACACCGTACAGGTGAGTAATGTGTGTTTCCTTGACTACAGACCAGGTAAGACACCTTACAGTTGAGTAAGGTGTGTTTCCTTGACTACAGAATAGGTAAGACACCGTACAGGTGAGTAACGTGTATTTCCTTTGATTATAGACCAGGTAAGACACCGCACAGATGAGTAAGGCGTCTTTCCTTTGCCTATAGACCAGATAGGGCATTATACAGGTAAGTAAGTTTCTTTACTCACCTGTTTAATACCTATCTGGTCTATAGGCAAAGGAAAGTTGCTTTACTCACCTGTATAATACCCTGTCTGGTCTATAGGCAAAGTAAAGACATCTTACTTACCAGTATAATGGCCTATCTGGTCTATAGGCAAAGGAAAGACACCTTACTCACCTGTTTAATGGCCTATCTGGTCTATAGGCAAAGGAAAGACACCTTATCCACCTGTATAATGGCCTATCTGGTATATAGACAAGGGAAAGACACCTTACTTACCTGTATAATGCCCCATCTGGTATATAGGCGAAGGAAAGATACCTAACTTACCTGTATAATACCCTATCTGGTCTACAGGCAAAGGAAAGTTGCTTTACTCACCTGTATAATACCCTATCTGGTCTATAGACAAAGGAAAGACGCCTTACTCACCTGTATAATGGCCTATATGGTATATAGGCAAAGGAAAGACGCCTTACTCACCTGTGTAATACCCTATCTGGTCTATAGACAAAGGAAACACACCTTACTCACCTGTGCGGTGTCTTACCTGGTCTGTAATGAAAGGAAATACACGTTACTCACCTGTATGGTGTCTTACCTGGTCTGTAATCAAAGGAAATACACGTTACTCACATGCACGGTGTCATACCTGGTCTGTTATAAAAAGAAACACACCTTACTTACCTGTATGGTGTCTTACCTGGCCTGTTATCAAAGGAAATACACGTTACTCACCTGTATGGTGTCTTACCTGGTCTGTAATCAGAGGAAATACACGTTACTCACCTGTACGGTGTCTTACCTAGTCTGTAGTCAAGGAAACACACCTTACTCACCTGTACGGTGTCTTACCTGGTCTGTAATCAAAGGAAATACACGTTACTCACCTGTACGGTGTCTTATCTAGTCTGTAATCAAAGGAAATACACGTTACTCACCTGTACGGCGTCTTACCTGGTCTGTAATGAAAGGAAATACACGTTGCTCACCTGTAAGGTGTCTTACCTAGTCTGTAGTCAAGGAAACACACCTTACTCACCTGTACGGTGTCTTACCTGGTCTGCTATAAAAGGAAACACACCTTACTTACCTTACGGCGTCTTACCTGGCCTGTTATAAAAGGAAACACACCTTACTTACCTGTATTGTTGTCATTTATTAAGAAGAGAAAAAACAATTTGTTTGTAAATGTTAATAAAGGTACATTTTACAATGGAAATTTTCTACGTCATAACTAAATGTTATAAAACATTTCCTTTCTGTACTCAGAAGAGGAGCCCGCTTGTGCCATGTTCCAACATTTTATTAGGCTATTGATAGCATGTGGTCACATTTTACTGCACATAAATAATGCAATTAATATTGTTTATGTGTCAACTTCTTCCAATACTTTAAAAATATTTAGGAAGTGAAACGAAATACATTTTTGTATTTGAAATAAGTTTGTACACACTGTAACAGATACTCATCTAATCAAATCCTCATTGTAACAATGTTTCTGTGATAAATAAAGATAAGAAAAGTCCAGTTTGGTGAAGAGTTATTATTATAATGTAAATAGTATTGTTAATAATAAATAGCTATGTTTTTCTAGTATTGGTTACCTCCCCCTATTCAGGTTTATAACACTAATGTGTCTGAGCCTTTTGTACATTAATTGGGCACTGAGGTGAATCAATATCCAAATTTGCACTAAGTTCCTCAAACCTGGGTAATAATAGCACAGAAAAAATGACCACATTGTAAATATCAGTCAGATGATAGCACTATGAAATGAAAATCTTGTTCAGAATTCACTCTAAAATGGTTGTATGAGAAGCTATGCTACAACAGTCCCTCCCGCGATACTTATAGAACAGTCCCGCAAGGAGGTCACATGACTAGTGCCCGCCATTTTGAATTGCTATAGTTAAAGTATGGTAGTATCGTCGCCGTACATTTTGACCACAAAGAGGGACTTAAAATGCTTGTAAAGCACGGAAACTCCGTACACATCAATGGGACACCATCTTGAACATGTTTGTGGCGGTAGGTTTAGGTGTCGTTGCGCGACGGCCGATATTTTTGTGGATATAGTGGGCATTCGCTAAAAAGACATTTTGCTGGGCGTTCGCTAAAAAGACCATCGAGAATCGAAAACTTTGATTTATGTCACTTCGGGTCAATGGATTGACTTGAAACTCAGGATTAATACATGGGAGCACAACGTGGACATATTCCAAGCAAAAAAAATGAGATTCGTGCAGCGCGGACTTCTCTAGAGTGGGCGTTTGTGGGCATTCGCTAAAAAGACCATGCGCTTTGGATCCACGCCAGTTATTCCTGGATTGTATTTACGTATTGATGAGTCTAGTTCAGTTGGTCAAACAAGTACTAGAATAAGTATTTTTGTTAATATATAAGTATATGTATGCAAACTTCACGTCAAGTCACACATTTACTGTGTTTTTATTAACGATTATATCTGTCATTTGCATTGACCTTTGACCCCTTTTGAAGGTCACAAAGTAAGGACTTGGCGTACTACAT
>NC_049992.1:6537442-6538906 GCF_000003815.2 Branchiostoma floridae | reverse complement strand
AGGCCCCCTCTCACTTGACGTGCGGCACGCTTGCGGCATTGCTGCGTTCGGAAGATGCTCAACGAATTTCAGAGATAAAGAACGAATTTTCTTACTTGTTGTATATTTTGTCGTCTTTTATGTTATACTTTTACGTATTGCGCAATATCCGAATCATAAAAAATCGAAGAAAATAACAAAACAGTGACGCAGGGAACGAACGCAGCAATGCCGCAAGCGTGCCGCACGTCAAGTGAGAGGGGGCCTTAACGCACAGCCGCACCGCAGGACTGTGCAGCTGGGTTTGCCCCCGTATTCGTCAGTCCTCAAGTGTCGGAGACATGCTACAAGACCTCTCGTGGGACATTGTGCAGATACGCCGTAAATGGGCAAGATTTACTATCTTCTTCAAGTTCATTCATGGAATAGTCACCATCAACTACTCCTACTAACAGGTTCGGACATTTTGACATGGTTGAACTTTGAAAGGTGGCATTTCTCATGAAGGGATCCCATGGTGTTGCGATTTGGCAGAGTAAGGAATTGTTATCATGCTACATTGTTTCAACCTTAAAGCAACAATGTACCTCGCGGAATAGTCTTATTAGGCTGGTATGTCACTGAACATATGGACTCTTTTCACACAGCCACTGCACTTTATTTCCACTGACGTTTTGGTAACCGTCTGTCTTTTGACAGATTAGCCGTTAGGTTGGGTGGGCTTCGCGAAACCGCCACAATGGTACACATATAGTGTAAAGTGCCTTTAACAAGGGCACAATATTGGGGCATGACGAGTATCGAACTCAACAGGGACCTGTTGGTTCTGGGTCCAACGCCCCAGCCACTGCGCCAAACTTTCATCATACATATTTAACAACAAAGGACCATGGCTCAAGGAAAATAAGATGCACCATGACTCAAGGAAAATAAGATGCACAGACATACTAGATGAATGAAAAAAGGGGGCCCAAAATCTCGATCCCCAACACCTACCCACATCTAAATGTAATTACAATTCGTCGTGATACTTTTAGGTTATGCTGAATACAAAAAATCCTGAAACACAAACACACACAGACACATACAAACATACACACATGCATGCACAGACACACCCAAAACAAGTATCTCCATTTTTCATGGAGATAACTAGCGTGCTACCGTGCTACATTACTACTATATAATACTACATATACATTAGAATAGCGGATTTTCCATACCTTCAGGTCTTCTAGTCGGCAATGCTGTTGTCGCAGTTGTAGTGGTAGTGGCCACTGGTAATGATGTTGTCGCGGTGGTAGTTGTTGTGGCCACAGGTAAGGCTGTTGTACTTTCTGCAGGGGTTATACATGATGTAGATATGTTATTTTATGTTAATAAAGATTGGATTAGACTTGCAAAAATCACTATTATAAACTATAAACGTATATTACGTATTTTTTGTAGCTTAGATAAGAGCACCCCCCCCCCCCCCGGTAAAAC
>NC_049992.1:6532360-6536494 GCF_000003815.2 Branchiostoma floridae | reverse complement strand
AGCAATTACAAATTTTCAACATGCCAGTTACAACACCGTTTAGGGACAAGAAGTTTTTCAGGGAAATATATTGATAATGGTAATCAAAATTATTTTTGCATAATGATTGAAGCACAATGAAATTATTTAACAGATGTGTGGGACCTTCTTTCTCTTTGATTCAGCTTAAGTTAGTACCTATAGCTGCAGCTAAGAGCAGGAAATCACTGAAGTTACCTGGTCTAAAAGCGAAAGAGCTCCTCCAATCGCCGTAACTGAATAAAAAGGGAAAAAAGCAGCATTTTTAATTAAAGAGAACCGTTTAGTACATGTACGTTATATCATCTGTGAGACGAACAACTTATGTTATGTTTGCAGGTTACATGTAGTTCTAAAAGATGAAATGTATTTTTCTAATAACATGGGAGAAAGAAGAAAAATCTCGCACGTTACTCGGTGAGCACTAAATCGTTATTTCAAATAAAAACTTTTTTTCTGGACGATTTGTAGCAAGAAAGATTAATTTTCAAACGTCGAAAACGATTATGATACATGTATGTCTATGTGTCCCTTTCTCTTACCTGTCCGAGGTAATACCGTTCTGTGTGGACCCCTCGTACGACACCTGCCCGGACCATCTGTACACACTCACCCTCCCGCCGTCGTCTGTGATTCTACCGTCGTGGATGGCAGCCTTGCAAACAGGCGAATCCTAAATGCAGCATATAATAGCACTCGTGTGGGTTAGCAGAACACGTTTTCGGCCTGGTGAAATTTTCTATAGTTAAGGCCTGCACTTGCCGATATCGACGCAGATAGGTTGGTCTAGAGAAGCAATATGTTTAAGTTAAGGGTGTAATCAAGAAAGTATAGTTTGCTTCCACGTTCCAAGAACCTCTGTATTACATATCAACTGATGATGAAAACAATGATGAGCAGTGTACTCTTAGATGTATCTTTCACCTTTGGGGCATTGTGCCTACTACATTTGACAACTCCATATGCTGTAGTAAGTTCACTCACACTTGTGTAGATTCCAGTACCCCAGATAGAGCCTTCTCTAGAGCATCCAGCAGGACAACTGATGCTGTAGAATAAAGAAAAAGATCATTTTCTTTTGTTCTTGGCTTCACCCTCGTAACATAGACCATTTTGGTATCCAGTTGATTATTTTAAACATGAAGGTCAATTTTGGACCAGATGTATAAGAAGAAGAAAAGGAGATGCAAGAATAAATAACTATCTAAAAATAATATAAAAATTATCTAAATCAAGATCCATTGTATGAGTAAGCTATGTTAACTTACATTAGTGAGTCGCCATCGTAATCAGTGCCGATATTCTTGCAGGTTGCGGATACTGGAAATACATCCTTACATGTAACTTAACATAAATGTCCATCTGTGTTGGTAAATGGCAACACTATCCAGCATTTCAAAAAGGTTGAGACATGGGGTTAGATATCTGTATCGTCCCTAGAGCTCACCGTCTGACATTAATCAGAGACGGGGCACGACATAGGCTGTTTAAAACGCGCGCCTGACGTCACACCGCAGAAGAAGGGTAAATTCCGGAAATTTGAAGTGTTAACGCTGGTTGCATGCAGATTGGTCTTATTTCATAAAACCAATAGCTTAACGTGTGCCTTTCACAGTGGTCAACCAAACAAAACCAAACATACCCAAAACACATTGGCATGCCTGGATAAAAATTACTTCAACGTGACCTAAAGAGTCAAGTCCATCAAAACGTAAGGAATATTTTTTTTTTGGAATGTCATCGCTAACTTATCTTCAAGCTTAGTCTTATATATCCGATTCATGGACAAAGTAAAATATTTGGATTTGTTACTATTCGGCTTACTGATTCATACTTACGATTGAGCCGTTATATTTCCTTAACGGACATTTGCATGCACTTGTACAATGAATTTTAAATCTTATAATTACCACATAACTTTACCCTTACCCATCGTCTTATGTGTTAATAACATTGAATCAATCGGATGAATGTGGTATATCTAAATTTATCTAAGTTTAGCTTTATAACAATAAAAAACAATAGAATTCCCATACCTGCCGCTGCAGTAGTGGCTAAAGGTTGGGTGGTTGTCGGTAGTGCCGTAGTTAAAGGTGGTGTGGTTAAAGTTGCATTGGTACTGTTGGCTTGTGACGTTGAGTTGTTGGTCAATGTTGTAGTAGCAGGTATGCTGTTATCCTGTGTTGTCGTTGTGGCTTTGAAGATCAAGGAGGAAAATGAATTTTGCAATAATTAAATTATCAAAAGGATTTGGAATACTGATGATAGACATGCCATAGTGAAGACAGCGTTGTAACTGTATACAGGGAAATAACTCTTGTAGAGTACACAGTAGAGTAGAGTAGAGTAGAGTAGAGTAGAGTAGAGTAGAGTAGAGTAGAGTAGAGTAGAGTAGCGTAGAGTAGTGTAGAGTAGAGTAGAGTAGAGGAGAGTAGAGTAGAGTAGAGTAGAGTAAATAGAGTAGAGTAGAGTAAATAGAGTAGAGTAGAGTAGAGTAGAGTAGAGTAGAGCAGAGTAGAGTAGAGTAGAGTAGTGTAGTGTAGACTAGAGTAAAGTAGGTAGAGTAGAGTAGAGTAGAGTAAAGTAGCGTAGAGTAGAGTAGAGTAGAGTAGAGTAGAGTAGAGTAGAGTAGAGTAGAATAGAGAAGAGTAGAGCAGAGCAGAGCAGAGTAGTGAAGAGTAGAGTAGAGTAGAGTAGAGTAGAGTAGAGTAGAGTAGAGTAGAGTAGAGTAGAGAAGAGTAGAGTAGAGTAGAGTAGAGTAGAGTAGAGTAGAGTAGAGTAGAGCAGAGTAGAGAAGAGTAGAGCAGAGCAGAGCAGAGTAGTGAAGAGTAGAGTAGAGTAGAGTAGAGTAGAGTAGAGTAGAGTAGAGAAGAGTAGAGTAGAGAAGAGTAGAGTAGAGTAGAGTAGAGTAGAGTAGAGTAGAGTAGAGTAGAGTAGAGTAGAGTAGAGTAGTGTAGAGTAGAATAGAATAGAATAGAATAGAATAGAATAGAGTAGAGCTAGTAGACTATTGTAGACATTGCATAAATACGCGTAGTTTGCCCTTACCTCCATCACCGCTACCGCTGCCCCCATCACGTTCGAACAGCATCAAGTCTCCATTGCTCGCAGAAGCGGCCGCAGTGCTGCCTATCAAGAAACATTGAACATTTGGAGTAAAAGCTATTTACCACCCAAAAATGTGGCCATAGTTCGTCTAGAGCATGAGATGCAAAAACTGGGTGTTCACCTGCATTACTATAGCAAATCACCAAGACCCGGTGCCCACATACAAAAGAATAGAATTAATTTTCCTATCGAATTTATATGAATAAGCATCTGACTTTCTTTTAATGGGATTATAGCGTGGTCATATAGACAGGCAAGTGTCTCTGAATGTCTTGGCGTCACAAAACGCATGGGGGCGAAGTTACATTTCATATCATCGTAACTTTTTTGTAGAAAGTACTTTGAAATTGCTGTCATAAAAGACAATGGCCGGTAGTGGGCCAGAAAAGCTTAGCTATAGGGCGGTGGATCTCTTTTTTTCCTAAAAGAAATTCTGATTTAATCACTACAGTTTGAGGTAAAGAAACTTAGTGACATCATTCTTGTCAAGACAGCTGAACGAGTATCTTTTGAAAACGGGTAATTTCACTGAAGCCAACGAATTTCATCGATAGGAAACGAATCTGTTCTATTATCATTTGTAAAATAGATTTGTTTCTTAGATTATTACTAGATAGGCAACTCATGTTGTCAAGTTAAACTGTGTCAAGTTGCCACACATTGTATCTCTTACAGTTGTCGTGAAAATGAAATTCTTCTTCTTCTTAATTTCCTATATGTCATGGCCTCTTATTGTGTACTGACATCAATTTGTCTCTGAGTACCCATTAAAAGTTCCTTCCATTCTTTATTCATCAACGTGCTGAACAAGAATCATGTATTATTTTTTTGTTCACATGGGTTGGAATCTGCCTTAAGGTGCACTCTCACGGCACTTGGGGCACCGGTGCGGCACTGCGGGGTTCGTGGATGATTCAACGAATAAAGGCCCCCTCTCACTTGACGTGCGGCACGCTTGCGGCATTGCTGCGTTCGTTCACTGCGTCACTGTTTTGTTATTTTCTTCGA
>NC_049992.1:6531279-6532260 GCF_000003815.2 Branchiostoma floridae | reverse complement strand
ATCTAGATTATCAAAAATCGCGAAAATGACAAAACAGTGCCGCAGTGAACGAACCCCACAGTGCCGCACCGGTGCCCCAAGTGCAGTGAGAGTCCACCTTTAGCAATGTGTGTCCGTTGCTAAGTGACAAAGATACGTTTATTTTGTTACACGTCATACACATGATCTGTATTTATAAAGGGCTTGCAGATGTTAGCTTTAGAGTTATCCATGTTGCGCCCCGAACCGTGCCTTGTCACAAACCGTGCCTGGGCACAGTTTGGGGCAGTCCCCGCGTGCCCCAAACCGTGCCTGGGGCAAAAGCACGGTTTGGGACACGCGGGGACTGCCCCGAACTGTGCCCAATCGCGCACAGTTCTGGGCACGCAGGGGACCTTGTCCCATACTGTGCTTTGGGGCGGAGCTTAGTGTTTTAAGGGGAGGAGTCTGTCCAACGTGCTTTTTCCCTGCAGCCCCGCCATCTTTGTTTTTCGGGGTGCTGTGATGAGGAAGAATCAACGTAATTCACGCTCGTCTTGGAGCAGTTACGGACTTAGAGTTGATTTGGCAAAGACAGACGGATGTCATAGCACTGATTACTACAACCAAGGAGGTTATATTCCTCCTTGCTACAACAATGATATGTATTATATATATATATATATATATATATATCCAAGGCTGTAGATTTAACCACAAGGCACGGTTTGGGGCAAACCAAGACTCGGCGCACAAACTGTGCCTCACATAATTGTGCACTGAGGTCTGACACAACGAACTGGAGCATCAAAGCTTGGAGACTTGATCACTGAGCCGCCGGACTGTGTCATGAATATATGTGGACTGGTTCAATGTGCTATCAATGGGAGGCACGCACATATACGTGCTGAATTCTGTGTCTTCGATGCACAGGTTTATGCATGAACATCATTTAGTGTGAGTCTACGAGGACCAGATCTAGCCTTATTTGTCAACATGTGCGAGAATAATTAGATATCACTA
>NC_049992.1:6420216-6531179 GCF_000003815.2 Branchiostoma floridae | reverse complement strand
TAGTGATTGACAGCGCTTCTGGGCACAGACCGGGGCAGTCGGGCAGTGCCACGTTCCGTGCCTGAATGGGCACGGAATGGGGCAGGCACGGTTCGGGGCGCAACAATCCACGACGGACCACGGACCAAACACTCACAACAGCCCACTCTATCTTTTTGTTCTTGTTATTCTTAAATACAGAAGATGACAGAAAGAAAGTAAACGAGGATTAACAATAGCAATTTTCATTATAGAAAAGTTGCTTAACTTTACTTCCAACGCTGTAATAACTATAGGGACTTACCCTCTAAATTTTCGGTCGATCTCCGTCGACCTTGTTCACAGAATGACCCTTTCTATCTCCAGCAGTGACGTCAGGAAGACACCCCTTTTGCAAGAGGGGGTCATAAGTATCAGAAAGTCTATGTCGCCCCCCGTCTCTATTGAGTGTGGTCGACGGAGATTGACCGAAAATTTAGAGGGTAAGTCCCTACAGTTATTACAATGTTGGAAGCAAATTTTAGCAATTTTTTTCTATAATGTACTCCACCAACACAGATGAACTTTCATGCTCAGCGAATAAGAATTTTCGTCATAACTTCACGTTTTCACTTGTCTGACATGTACAAGACTTAAAATCCCTCTTGCACTCTTAGTTTTGCGATTGTAAGCCTGTCGCACGACCACCCGGCGACCTTGCCCTTCCTTCAATCCATAACCCAATCGTAGAAGACAGCACTCTACTGGTTGACAGCACCCTTTGAAACTATCTTGACGGATCTTGAAGCGTCTGAATTTACCCCCGAACAAAGCGCGGTACGCCGTACAATTTAGCGTGCCTTAGCTTGCCCAAAGGCGGTTTACATTTGCAGGATAGATCTCTGTGACAACAACAATCCCCACACCCTTAACAGCAGGTCTCGGTTGACCAGTCCTGTATACATTTTGGGCTTACAGGTTAAAGCACCCGGCACGACGTTTATTGAAAGCTATACCTCTTCTGTCATCGTGTATGTCAAGTTGTGAGAATGATGTCAGTGCCTTCTATTTAAATCCAACTTGCCGTGCAGTCGTATCTATTACACCACACTCTAAGCTGTGCAAACACTTTGCATTGGAACTCGCTCAACCAAACGAGAAATAACACCAGCTTTTCAACCATTGAACCAAAACCTTTTTTCTCTTCTAAACATCTTATCCATGTTGATAGTTTAGCCCCAGTGACGTATGTTTTTGTTGTGACAATTCCTCAATGTATGTACTGACCTAAGGATTATGTATATCACTGGTCATGGTTGAAATTTTTATTGTAACGTTACATGCTCTTGGTGGGGGTGGGGTACATGAGAATATGTGTTTCCTAGAACTCCCATTCCACAAGGCAGCGATTGCATTGTGACCTTAAAAGCTTCCTACGATCTAAACTGTATCCCCCCTCCATACACAGCACCCCCCCCCCCCCCCTCCCCATGCGTGCAATCTGCAGTCTGAACCTTTTAAGATATACGTGACAGACGTGGCCTCCAAAGAAACGTAAGGACAAATTGCACGAGCAGCGAATTGTGCCCTTAGCTTAAAGGTGTAACTCACCGTGGGGGCACCAGTGCGATACTGGGGGATTCGTTCACTGCGGCACTGTTATGTCATTTTCGCAATTTCTTTAAAATAATCTAGAATTTCGTAATACGTAAAAGTATGACTTAGAAAAAAATACACAAAACGTCAGAAAATGCATTCTCTATTTCTAAAATTCGTTGAATAATCTTTCGAAGACCACAATGCCACACCGGTGCCCCAAGTGCAGTGAGTTAAGGTTGACTCTCATTGGACTTTGGGGCACCTGTGCGGCACTGCGGGGCTCGTTCACTGCGGCATTGTTTTGTTATTTTCGCGATTTTTGATTATTCAGATATTGCGTCATACGTAAAAGCATGACTTAGAAGAAAACAAAATACACGAAAAGGAAGAAAATTCGTTCTTTACTTAATTAGCTCTAAATTTCGTTTGAGTGATCTACGAACCCCGCCGTGTCGCACCGGTGCCGCAAGTGTTGTGAGAGTCCACCTTTCCCACCCTAAGCTTGACTAAACAGACTTCTGTTAAGCGGTGAAAAGCTGTGCAGGAATTACAGTCACGCTGCAGGGCAGAAGTATACATAGGTGTCCTATTGTGGGGGTCCAACGTTACCAACCATAACCATATGTTGACAGAGTTCTAGCCCTTAAGCATTTTCCTACTGTATATATGTTGTTGAAATGCCTGTAGGAATGCCTGTAGGAATGCCTGTAGTTTTTCCCATACAAATATTTTCCTAGACAATGAAGTTACCTATCATGGCAGAATGTTGGTTGAATTCTGTGCCTATTCGCAGATTTTGTCTTTTTTTCCATCATATGTCGAGAAATCCGTTGTATTGGGGTGCGCTGATTTTTTTGCTAATTTGAATAACACAACAGACTTACCGACACAGCAATGTTACCAACAATGAAAAAAACGTTGACTAAACTTTTACCCAACTGAGACAGTGGTAAACTATATCATCATCCCAATATCTTGTTAAGAAATCCACTTTGTAAGTATAAATTGATTTTTCGTTTTTTTTGGGGGAGGCCATGTCCGCCACGTATTTCTGAAAACGTTCAGGCTGTACAGGGCAGGCGCGTCGCCCGTACTGGAGGACGAATTCGCAGCCTGGTGGCGTGTCTGCGTGCTCCAAAATCCGTCGGATTCTCTACGAGTTCGTACGAAGGCGGTACTTACCACCTACGGATCCCAAAAGATTGCCCACGTTTTGGCACGTAGACAGCACATATGTGCACGTACGGCTTTAGGAACGCCCCCCGAGTCGAACGGAAATGACTTAAAATTGGAGGCACAGTCACTGTGTTAAAACCCATGTCACGTTATCAACGATCTTCGGGCGTATCAATGGAAGATCGGCCATATTTAGATCGACAGAGGGTTGTGGGTATTTTTCACTTGAAAACCGTACCTGTCACATATAAGCCGTACTTTGTACCTTGTACAATTGTTGTGCAATAAAGGTATTATTATAAGCGATGCTCGGGCGATTGCCACAGAATCGTCGTCCGATCGATTTTCGCCGAATGTGACAGGGGTATTAGGAACGTGCTCCGAGTCGAACGGAAAGGACTTAAACTTGGAGGCACCGTGTTCAGGAGACTGCCACACCTCGAGCACTGTAAAGATATCCACAATACTTATCGAAAAGATCTTAAGAGTAGGTGTCTAGAGTTCACTCTACAAAACCAATGTAATACGCCTTAAAAGTTGGTTTACGGGTTGAACCATACAAACTGTACAGCTGTGCAGTAGACCTAGTCTTATGACCAAAAAGGGGAAAGGCCCACTGTAGCGATCACAGTTATACCCTATCCCCCTAACTTAAGCGATCACTGTTATATCTATACTATAGGCCATCCGTACTCACCTTGTGGTGCAGGTGTCGCTTTCTGTCCTGTGATCAATGTTGTAAAATGCACAAGTACGAGAAAGATGGCCAAGGTGAGTCGGAACACCGCCATCTCTCACCAAACTGATCTGTAGCTATACAAGCCGTGGCGTTAGGAGCCCCTGTTGGGAACTTAAAACCAAACTGCCCCACCTCTATCTACACTCCACCAAACGTGTCCGTTAGAAAACTGTATGATCAATGACGAAACAAAAGTCCTGTTCAAACAGATCTTCCAACCGTGCGTATGCTGTGCCGCGAGCCGCTTGCTTGCCCAGTAAAAACTGGTTTTGCGGAGTGAAGGCCCGACCTTGGGTTTTCTACCCGCACTGCTGTTGCCAAAACAACGGCATGTTTCTTTATCAAAGGATGCGCGTGACTGTGTTCTAACAAACACCCACCGTCATTGCCACATCACTAGTGATCGGCACACATGTAAATGACTCCAGCAGTAAGGATTTCAAAGAGGGTAGAGGGTAAAGTTTCGACGGTCAATCTTTTTTACTCCATTCGGCTTCTTTCTAGCGAAACCGTTTGGGCATTTCAAATGGTCATGATACACCACAAGGCAAACGTCATTGCCATATGTAAACATCTACAGCACCCAGGATATATGTCAAAGCCGATGGAGGGTAAAAAAGTGTCATGACCAGTTTCTGTCTTATTTTCACCTGAGGTCAAGCGTACCCGGGCCCCTTCGGCGTCTCAAATTGTTCCAATGACGTCAGAGGAAGTACCGACCTACCTAGTCCTTGACCTCCTGGTCGTTGGGGGAGCAGGGTAGACATGAAGATGGAGAGTTGTCTCCAGGCCTGTCTGTCTCTTGCTACAGTCCACCTTTCCTGTAGGTTGAGGGATGTCCATCCGTGATATCGATGTTGTCTTGCCAGGTTTTCCACTGACGCCCACGACGCCGCCCTCCTTCCACACATTTACCTCAGGATTTTTCTGTCTTTCTCCGAATTAGATAAAGTTTTGACGTTATCAATATGTCATTTTAAGATCCCCCTTAAACTGTCACTGAAAAAAGTTCATTGTGCACACCATGAAATATTTTGAATCTACATGCACCTGCTAGTATCTGACATGTTTGAAAATAGATTAGTTTTATAAGTTAGGGGTTAAAAAACACGAAATCAGTCTTAAAAACCTTAAACATTGTAACGGGGGCCGCCCTATGATGTTACACTTTTCACGCGCTCGAACTCAAGGCGCTCCATCACTAGTTGCCATAGAGTGGTCAAGTTTTGATCAATGGATTTTTAACACATTCATCTAAAGACCAAACTTGGATAAGGAATACATTCATACGGTTCATGAAAAAAACAACTGTTTGTTTCGACTTCGTTTATTTACCTTTCTAATCATCTTAGTCAGTGGCAACAAACACGGCGTACTTCTGCATAATAAGATCAACAAAAAATCCGTGCCATGTTAGGGCAGGAAGCATCTTAGGGCTGTCCCCGTTACATCTGAATGTTTCACAATAAAAAGTGGAGTCGTGTGACGCAATCGGCACAATCGGCAGGGTGTTAAATTCATAACCCAGATGTGCTATCGGTCTTGTGCCCTCGGGAAAGGCACTTTACACTTTCCTCACTTCACTCAGGTGAACATGAGTATCTAGCTTCGGCTGGGACCGTCCTTCGGATATGAATTTCTGTCGTATTGAGGTCACCTGAGTTTAATAGCGCCGAATGGCAGCCGCTTCAGACCCGAAGGGAGAGAAGTCGTCCCACCCAATAAAAAAAAGAAAAAGAATGCCCAATACGAGCGATCGCGATGATGTCACGGTGACGCAGTGGTAGGCAAAATACAGGTGTTTGGCAAAATATTGATTTACATTTTAACAAGTAATTTGATCTGCTAATTTGAATATAAATTTTTAATCCAATCTGCTGACGTCCTGGTATGCACCAACCGTCCAATACCCCGGATATAAACAACAACAGCGATCCCTCGTATGAAGTGACACTAAAAGTAGCTATGAGAGAGGCCAGCAATCAGCGACCCAGTACAAAAAGAAAATGCCAGCAGAAGTGCCAAAAAAGCCCATAGAGAGCCTGCTATGGAGGCTATACTAAAAGGTGGTTTCTCACTGCACTTGAGGCGTCAGTGCGGCACTGTGGGTTTCGAAAGATTACTCAAGAAATTTTCGAGATAAAAACTTGCGACTTTTCTTACGTTTTGTGTCTTTTGTTGTCTTCTATAAAGTCATACTGTTACGTATTACGCAATACATGTATCTAAATTATAAAAGATCGGCGAAAATAACACAACAGTGCCGCAGCTAGTGAACGGCCCCGTAGTGCCGCACCGGTGCCCCAAGTGCAGTGAGATACCACCTCAAAGGAGAATTACCTTTATATGCATGTACCTGAGGTGCTTATAATAGATTATAAGGCTTCTCGTCTTTGATATTAAACCAATGACTTATGTGTGTGAATTGAGTCTACTTTATTGTGTCTACCTATATATATTGTTACAATAAACTGACCGGAGGTCTATGCAAACACCTTACACTAGTCCCTCTATTATTCCAATGACTAAGTTTAATTTCTACTAATTGACCAAAGGTTTGTGAAGCCTGATATTTCATCATACGTAAAAACGTATGTAAGAACTGATAAAACTAAACAAAGCACCATGTTCATTATAAGTGCGAATCGTCTGCTGAATCGCACAGAGCTGAATCTGGCGCTATGCTTACTGAATCCATAAAGTGGTTCCGTCACAAGCCTCGTGATTGGTGCAGCTGGCTGCTTCTGACCAATCACCGGCCTTCTCACTTCTCCCTCTATCTGGTGACCTTCCTCCATTTTTTTCGTGTCCGAAGTCACCGGTGTTGGTCAAATTTAGGCCGTTTTCGAGCGTTTTCTAACAAGGTAAGTCAGATTTGCAGAATTTGGGGTGCGTATAACGTAAATAAGGAGGGATGTAGGTAAATGTTTTGTGACTTGGAGTTCTGTTTGGGTGGCAAATATAATTTTATTTGATCCGAATTGTGCCAAGGGGGAGGGGGGCGGTTTGTTCCCAACGAAAAAGACCGTGCAGCATGCAGGCAAGCATGGTTCTGCAAAATTTAGCATTTCTACGAGTTTCTAGACTAGGTATTAACATAGGTCATTACTTAGAAAGTATTCTAAGAGACAATTGTATATTTTATCATCACAAAACGATGGCAAGTTAAGCTGAACTGAACTAAGGTTAAAAAAAACTGTTTTGGAAGGTCAAAATTGAACTCATTTCTGTCCAACTCCTATCTCTAGTGAGGAAATTTGATAAGAGTGTTATGTTTTATATACAATGAGAGTGCTATACTTGCCATACAATAAACTTTTTTTTTTTTTTAATTATTAAACCCTCCATAAAAAGGAGGTATTGTTTTGTGTGCCTCTATTTCTAGTAATTCTGGTCAGCATAATTTAAAAAAAACATCCGGTTCAATTAAGGCCTGATTGGAAACGGTATACTGTCATGCGAAGCTTCGCTACGGTGACGGTTGTCTGAAGACACACAGGTGAAAGCGTAGAAGGCCGCCCGTGGAGCAGGGTACTTCTAGTATTGTGCCTGAATCAAAACTGCATGTTTTTATCTTGCAACAGTTCATACCTGAATACTCATTGTTTATGTCTTTAATGTTTCCTACCGGCATTTTTCTTTGTATGAGACACAACAAAGAGGTTGACAACCATTATGTAATCATTTTGGGGCTTACCGGTCAAAGAAAATGACAAGGACAAAGTAAAGTAGAGTCTATGATAATCTCTTCCAAGTCTTTTTTTACAGTCAATCGTACAGAGGCAGTTAGCCTTGTAGGATTTTAAAAAATCCATGGAATAGTAGAATACCCCGCCAAACAGATTTCCTTGTGGCGAAATGGACCATTGTTTTAAGTGTCGTCCATTTACAAGTTTTCACACACTGAATCAGGTCCAGGTTCAGGTACGGACCTAGACCTAATCCCCTGGACCTGAACCGGACCTGAATTTTCTGTACCGCTACCCACCCCTAACCTTACATAATCTTGTTGGTGTAAACTGTCCTCAGGTCAGTCAGCATCATGGCAGGAGCAGGAGGACCTGAGCCAGTCTTCACTGGGCTGAAGCACTACTTCAACTCCTACACTATATTCGGCAGGAAAAATGTGAGTAACACATCACGGCTAACGTTACAGCAGGGTTGTAGCCAGCAACCGTCCTTCCGTCCTTTGACAGAATTTCGCAACTGGGGACGGAAAAAAAAATTGCCCTTTCCGTCCTCTGTGAGCAAAATCTAACCCTCAAAGTGAAGAAAATAGCATTTCAGAGGGTCTAGATTTCAAAATTTTCCTTGGAAGCATACCCCCAACCCCCCTAGGAATGCTGCGCCAAAAATTGAGGGAACGGAAAATGATTTCTGGCTGGCTACAACCCTGCGTTAAAGCAAGGCTGTCTCTAGGACCCATCCTTATGTCCTGGGACAGAAATTTGCTCGTTGGGACGGAAAATAATCTTACCCCATCCATCCCACAGAAAGATATAAAACTGTTGAATTACAGTGACATAATCAACCAGGAAAATCAACAACATGGGCTTGCATACTATGATTGGAACAGAAAAAAAATTTAAATCAAACTGGAGAAAGCACTGTGTTAAAGACAATGATTGAAAAGAGACACATGGACTGTTAGGGTCTGCTCTTCTGTCTGTTATGAAGGGCAGATCATACTGGAAAAGCTATCTAGACGTACCTTACCGGTGAATTCCGGATGCACAATGAGGATGATGATGATGCATCACCAGTTTACAGAAGCACTACAGTACTGTAATTCCTGATTTTTTCACTGTAATGTTATGTTCACGGTTTTCACGGTGACGACTGTAACGTGAACTTATCATTACCGATAAAAAATAATTCACAGACTTTTTTCATGCACACTTGCCTCGACAGTGAACATTTAGTTCCGAGAACAAGTTCAATTTTCTCAGTGAAAATTTGGTACCGTGAAGATAAAGTGAATTACAGTATCTGGGGTGACCAACCATTTCCACAAATTTGATCAAAATTTAATAACTAAGAAAAGGGCACAAAAAGTAGAGTTGTAAAATTCTATAAAATTAAATGCACAAATCACTTTGACATGCGTGACTAAATATTATGATAGCAGTCTATATATATGCAAGCCCTCCGACCACTGCCTGGGTCAAGTGACAGACAAAGCGGGATATTAAAAATTGTGGCGTCGAGGGAAAATTACAATGTGACACGCAGAAATGATGCATGCAGAAGATTACTAGTACTTACTTACTTTTCCTTATAATAGCTGACAAGTTAAATACTGCTTTGTGACAGTTTACGCCCATTCAATGAATCAATGCATCAAAAATGTTCAACTAAGTTTTCCTTCCTAATATGCTAAGTTATAGAGCTATCAATAAGTGATATCTGGGCCATGATAGCATTTGATTGGGGGAATTTGGAGTGTTCTGGACCAATTGATAACTTTGGTTATTTACAATACACAGAGTTCTAGTTCTACTGTTATCACACTGGCTTCCATAGAATAACTCTCGAACATACTTAGTAATACTTTATCTATTTATTCATTTCCAACAGAAACATGTACAGATATTTTTCCTACCATCCCACAGTTTGTGTTGGCCACATACGGCACGATTGGCGCTCTGTTCCTGATCTCTAAGCTCCGGAAACCCAAACAGAAGGCAGTGTCCGACTAGGGAGGCATTGTTATACATACAAGGTCAGTGGAAAAGAATGTGTTTTAAAGACTGTTCAATTATAGAGAGAACTTTATTGCACGACATATGTACATGGTACAATGTATGGCAACGACTATTACTCAAAGTACAAAATTGGTGGATATCAAAATTAAATTAACAATGTGTGAATACATTCACCAATTGTATCATAGATGGAATCACTATCAGATCTGTCAGAATTGTATTGTTAAATCACTTGTTCATCTCTTAAAACATGTTTTCTTTTTGTTTCAGAATCAGATGTCTATGCTGTTTTACCAGAGATCAAACAACTGATGTGAGCTATCATCCAACTGAGAAGACTCCACACTTAACCCGAGTTGACAGCATCCATATATAGCGATGTAAATGTGCTTCAGCAGATGTGGTTGATTCACTTTCCTTTCAGTGTGAAATGTACTTTAGTCTCCATTCATTAAAGAAGATGTAAACCAGAACTTTCTCCTCCTTTTTTGTTTCCTAACTTGTTTTGTTGTTTGTCTGCACAAAGAAAACATACTGTAATAAGTGTAAATACAGTTGGTCAGGCCGAGGAAATGTGTGTGTCTTTGTGAGCGTGTGTGTTTGTGCATTTGTGTGTGTGTGTGCATGTGTGTGTGCGCGTGTTTGTATGCGTGTCTATAAGTGTCTGTATGTGTGTGTGAGTGAGAGTACATGATTGTGCATTTGTGTTTTTACCTATGTGATTCGTGTGTGCGTGTTTTGTGTCTGTATTGTTTGTGTGTGCATTTATGATTAAAAATTGTTTTGTTTCAAACAAAATGCACTTTCCAAGCTATACAATTAAGAAGGAAAAGAGCTATTTAAAGGTGCCTCCAGAATCCGTCTTAATTTCTTCATGTTTACAGATTCACTATTCTCTTAATTTCACAGAACCCACACATTATAGAAGAAGTGGGGTTCTTCGTCTTGCACTGTCTCAGAGAAGAAGTCAAAACCAGTAAATTTTGTATCTTATAAGGTGTTAGAGGGTCTTATAACGCAGTCCTAACGTTTTAGCATGAACAATTGCTACTGCAACCACAGGACTCTACTAACTACCTATCTGCACATCTAACATTATACAATGTCATGTACATGTAAGTTCTCAAATGGTGAAAACTCATGATCAGTACCTACTGGCTGTACATGTACTACAAAGCGAAAGAAAGACACCTCAAAGCAGATATCGGGTGGAAATCTGTAATGTTTTCTGATCTGACAGCCTTTCTGACAAGCTGTATCAGGAAAGGATGCTAGAAATTACAATTTTCTATTAGAATTAATTAGTGGGTACTAAAACATGTATAGCTTAATGCTCATGGTCAATTGATCAATATTTTCTCTAAAGAGGCCACCTGTCTATAGTGGCCACATTTCTCCAGTCCCTTGAGCGGTCGCTATTGACAGCTTTGACTGTACTGTTATATATACATTTGTATATTTGAGATTTGTTCTTACCATCAAATGACAACTATGGCATTCTTAGACTCCTCTTGGACTCCATATTCTTATTTAATCAATGACATAAATGTATAGACATCAATTGTTGTTCTCATGTTACATGAACTTATGCATTCCACAGCTTACATATATAGTATCGGCGAGAGCAACACAAAAGTTGGTCAAAGAATTTTTTGCATTGTGAAGCCGGCTTTGTCTGCATATGCAGGTTAGTGCAGGTAAAATTGGAGCTGTGCAGGTATTTTGGGTGTCTACCTGCACCTAACCTGCACTGGTCCATGTACCATGGGTTTTATACATGAATGTCATATGATGTAGGTGTATGTGGATTGTAATTAGCTGCAATGACTGTCACCACCTATAAAGTATAAAAGAAAAAAATAGCGATGGTTCCTGATCAATTTTAGTATGATCCATACTTCCTAAATTCAGAGTGGTGCAGGTAAAATTTGTCTGGTGCAGGTAGGTGCAGGTATGCAGAAAAAAGTATTTAGAGCCCTGATCTGACTATATTGTGGATCACGTTGTACCCACGTCCCCGACTCTTGCTTCCACGTACTCCATGGCCTTGCGTTTGACGGCAGAAACCGTGTCGTCATCTCCGTGCTTCTTCTCAAACTCCAGGTACCTCTTGAAGAAACCCTTCATGTTCTTAGTGCTGAGGTGCAGGGCAGTGACACGGTCAAAGGCCAGCCTGGAGAAAGTCAATCAATCAATCAATCAATCATGAATAGCGTAACATGCAAGAGCATACATTGTTGTTGTTGTTGTTGGATGTCCATTGCACTGCGATGATGACTTCAATGGCGTCTCAGGTGTGCCCGTAGCCCAAATGCTGAGCCGCATGTTCGTCCGCATATCGGGCATACGACAGTGGTGCAGGGGTTGGGTTTCTATCCTTGTGTTATACTATAGTAATGTTTAACAATACTAGCTGAAATAGCACTTGGACATTGTTTGCTCATCTTTTAACATTCAAATAATCCTATGTACCAATGCAAATTTTTTCAGGGCTGAAACAGGAGACACAACTTTTTTTCCCTTTGCCTGCAGGTCATGTGAGATACCAACTGTAGGGATTCGAACCCAGAACCTTTAGTTTGTACCTGACTTGGTCCAGATCTCCAGTCTTGATGAGCATCTCCAGGTACACAGACCAGATGCTGACCTGTTTGGGGTAGTTACTCAGGATGTTCTCAAACATGGTTCTCCCCCGCTCCACATCACCCAGCTTAAACTCCATCACTGCAAACCTGGAGATCACCTGCACATCTGGGGCAACAACAAGAAGATTTATCAACTTAATAATCAAAAATTAAAGTTTCACATTGAAAGACAAGTGTTCTCATGCATTTCAATTTACTTAAGCTTTGTTCAACTCGAATGACATATCAACGGCTTTTAAATCATAATGTCTTTTTGCAAATTGTAAATGTAATTATGTCATATATGCACAAGCATAATTCAGGTGACTGAGGTTGCCTGCAAGGCCTTGTACATAGTGTGTTTCTGAATAAACCAATCATCATCATCATCAATATGTATCACAGACTAGAGGTTTGTCCAGCCTAACAAAATTACCTGAAAAAAGGTAATTCCTACCTACCAACCCTAGTATTTTCAACAGGAAACACAAAATTTTGTTTCCTAGGCCTGAAGACAAAGGTATACACTTACGATCCTGTTTGTCGAGACTCTTGAAGCTCCTCTGCATGAGGCTGTGGGCTGCCTCCGCTCGCTTGTTCTCCATCAGGAACTGGCCGTAGTCGATCCACACGTCCTTGTTGCCACGGAAACGCTTCACCATGGTGCCGTACAGCTGGTCGGCTTCCTGTGCGGAGGGAAGATTGACAGATGTCAGGGTTTGAAATTAAATTAAAATACACTATATACAGTTGCTTCCTTGACATTCCGTCTGGGAACCTTGACATCTCTCTAGCATCTGATTGGTCCCTACACAAATAAGGAAAGGGTTCAAGCATTCTAAGACCCAAAACCCCCTCTATTTGTTTGTGGGAGGGCCTGTTGTCATCGAACAAGCGCTCCAGAACCCATTCCTTAATTTGCTCATTAAGTGACGTCACCACCAAAAGATTTTGAATATCAAACAGTTCCCCAGCAAAAGTGAACATAGGAGTGAACTACTTGACTACCTGGATAGTACCTAGGCTAAGGCAAGAAGGTTCCTAACACTGTAGAATCACATGCACATCTAACTTGCCTCAGTTTTTCCAGTCCTCTTGTAGATGTTGACGAGCTGCTTGAAGATGGTGAGGGCTTCGTTGTGCTGTAGTGCTCGCTGGAACACAGTCATGAGGGACTCCTCTGTGCCATACATGTTCTCTAGGTTCATCAGGGCAACCCACACATTCAACTTCTCCTTCTCTTCCCTGGTAAAAGATAAGGACAGTCCCATAACATTATTTATAGGGATTAGAGAATTTCTTCAGCAAACTATTCACACGTACATGTAGTGTACATATTTTCAATATTGTCCATTTTTGTCACCCTACCTTGGCATGCACGACGTACAGTTACAATCAATCAATGTTTACAGACTGCATGACAGGAGGCAAGAGACTGTGTCGAAGACAATCTTTGTATGTTACACTCTGATAGGAAGATCTTTGCGGACAACACAATCCTTGCCCAGCATGTGCAAACTCCATGTTAGGGTAAGTATGTATTTTGTATGTGACAACTTCACATGCAGTGATGAATCTTTGACTTTGGAGGGCTCAAAATACTTTTTTCAATTGACAATTACCTGCACCAGACAAATTTTACCTGTACCACTTTGAGTTTAGGAAGCATGAATCATATTAAAATTGTTAAGGAACCACTATTTTGTTTTCTTTTATACTTAATAGGTGGTAACATTCAATGCATCTAATACCAATTTAAGTATAAAACCCAGTACATGGACCAGTGCAGGTTAGGTGCAGGTAGACACCAGAAATACATTGTACATGTGTACCTACACAGCTCCAATTTTACCTGCACTAACCTCCATTATGCAGGTGGTATTTCGAGCCCTGCTGTATATTTTGTCACAACATAAAACATGCCGTCAATGTATTTTCATCCTTACTGAAGGACTTGTAACCCACCTAAATGAGATAGTCTTGAGAGCACGTTCGGCGACCGTGCGGGCCTTGTCGATCTCGGTGGAGTGGAGGTGGAAGGCCATGTAGCGCAGCCAGAGGATGGAACTGTCCGGGGAACTCAGCACCAGGCGGTCAAAATCGTCCGCAGACTGGGGCGGGCGGTCCTCATCTAGCAGGGCCAACTCAGCCTGGAGAAAGGGAAAATGGTAAGTTATTGATATTAAAGAATGTTTCTCACCTCACCTCACCGGTCCCATAGCCTCACCGGCCGTAGGGGCAGCACATCCATCAACATAAGTTTTCCACCTGAATGTTTACTCACTAGAAAAATGTCCTATCATGGTAAGAGACCATTTTTATCCCATACTATGCACCCGTTATAGAACTGTGATAGTCTGTGATGTATCAGTAGATGCCATGCTTTGTACCTTGTACAATTCTTGTTGCGCAATTAAGCAAAATTTTTTTAATTTAATTTTTTTACAGGAATTATCAATGAACTATGGTTTAACATCCAGTAGCATGGCTGCATGCAGGTGTTTTCTTACACTTTACAAAATACAAAATGTCATGTACAAATGAATGTCCAGGAAATCCAAATCTGACTGTATATGTCAGGACTAAACCCTTTGTTTCTATAGGTGTTAGCTTCAGGAATTAAGAAGACAGAATATCAGAAATATCTTGGATATAAGAGAATTCTTTTTATACTTGTCAAGCAGCAGTCACTTACATTGCTTACGCTTCGATGTCTCTCAAACACCTTCAGAGCTTCTATAACTGGAGTTCTGCTTCGCTATGTTATGTAGCCGATGTAGGTGGCGTTTTTGCAGTGAGAAAACAATCCCAAACGTGGCTCAGCTTGTATCCCCCCTCGTCCCGGTAAGTAACTGCTGGTTGTGTAAAAAGAATTCTCTTATATCTTATATTCTACCAACCTGATGAAACTCTTTTCCGCAGAAATATCGTGTTCTTACCTTGTACAGCTCCTTGTCGTTGGCCTTTCTCTCTTCCTCCCTCTCCTTCTTGGACTTCTTCTTTGGGGGCTGTAGAGCAAAAAAGCAAATGAAGTCATGAAAGACTCAAATGACTATCCTACATCAGGGCTCCAAATACTGGGTATTTGTGCATCCAAGTTTGTTTGTTTGTTTGTGCACCCAAAATTGAAGCTGTGCACCCAAACATTTTCAAAGGTTTATGACTTGTGTGATATCAGTAAAGATATCAGTATACTATAAAACACCATATTCTTGACATCTAAGTGTTAGAAAGATAATGTGGGGTGCACCTGGGCCTGAGCCAAACGTGCTGGCGATTACACCACATGATCTCACGACTATCAGTTTTGCTTTTACCTTACCCATGGCTCGAAATACCACCTGCATAATATTATGCAGCTAAGCGCAGGTAAAATTGGGGCTGTGCAGGTATTTCTGGTGTCTACCTGCACCTAACCTGCACTGGTCCATGTACTGGGTTTATTTCATGCAGTATGCTGTAGTATGTAGTTGTAGATTTTTACCAGATGCATTGACTGTGAAGTATAAAATAAATGGCGATGGTTTCTAAACAAATTTTAGTATGATCCATACTTCCTAAATTCAGAGTGGTGCAGGCAAAATTTGTCTGGTGCAGGTAATTTCTAATGTTACCTACACCTGTGCAGGTATGCAGAAAAAAGTATTTGAAGCCCTGCTTACCTGTGAGACTTCTGCCTCAGTATCATCCTCTTCTTCACTCTCACTGTCCTGTGGGGTGACCTTTGACACAGCCAGCTCGTCTCCCCAGCTGAAGCCACCTGTCAAGGTCAAACGTGGTTCTGAGGACGATGTCTGACCTTGTCCAGAGCTCTGCAGAGATGGAACAAAATAGTATTTTATCGTATTAATGTAATCTGTTCACTTCAGTTCAGCTCATCCACATATGAGGTGCCATTAACAATGTCCGACCATGCATCTCTATCTGGGAGACATGGTGGACAAAACCAGCAGTGTTCAGTAATTTACATGTAATCTGTAATTGACAAATATACATCAAGGATGAATTTTGTCCTACAAATCACTGTTCTCAGCACAAAGCCAAGACATGTCTAATGTCTTCTGGGCACAGAATGAGTTTCAGTTATTGAAACTGTTACAGCGTTTCTTCTCCCTTATGGCAAAATAGCAGAGTGGATATGAAGAATCATATCAGGTTGCATGAGTAACTGCTACACATACTCAGTGTATCTTATTACCTGGATGTCTAAACTTTCATCGACTCTTCTATTAGTTATGTTCATCAACATGATATTCTGTGTCTGTATTGTTTGACTGCCCTTTATTACCATTACTGATTACTTATTTAACACCAGATTATCAAGTAGTACAAGTTTCAACTCCAAACCTCTTAATACTTCTTCTTCTTCTTCTACACAACTATACAAGTCATACACTAAAAGTTGATATCTAATACCTAGAAAGACTTTAAACTATGTCTAATCATGTAAGATTAACATTTGGGCAGCCCTGGCTGTGCATGCAAAATAGCTAAACCAATAGATCAAAATATAGATAATAGAGAACACCAAATGTGGAACTTTACATCACAGAATACTAAGTATGATTTCTGCACCTTAATTGGTACTGACTCCTCCTCTTCATCTGTAGATTTCATCCCAACAACTTCTACCCCGCTGTCATCTGCATCGGACTCTCTCTCAACCTTTCTCTTCTTTCCTCCCTTTTCTCCTTTCTCCTTCCCTCTCTCTTTCCTTTTCTTCTCCTTCTGGTCTTTGGGAGTCCTGAGAGGGTACCCGCAGGTGTTTGGGAGAGGGTCAGGTGCGCCGGTGTCCTTCTCCAGCAAGGACAGCTCAAGGTGAGACGACTTGTACGACACTTCCAGGACTTTAGCCGTGACGAGCTTGCCAACAGGGAAAAACTTCTTCAGCTCGTCTTGCTTCCTTACGAAGTAGGAGGTGGCGTGCTTGTACTGCACTCGGCCTTTCACTTTGTGGGAGAGCGCGGCGAAGACGCCATGCTTGTTGCAGTCTTCGACGTACCCGCGTACAATGTCGCCATCTACAATGTCTTCCACGGTCTCATAGTCTGGGTCATTGATTTTTCGCACCTTTCCGCCGATTTTGGACGGTCGTAACGACACTCTTACATGCCGTTTGCTGCTGCATTCAAGAACGCAGCACCTGAGGAGCTGGTTCACCTTGAAGACGCTCAGCGGGTTGGAAGAGTAAGAGTCCGACAGGTCGGTTAGGTTGGCAAAGCCCTTGCCGCCAAAGGGGAGGCTCAGCACCAATTTACCTGGAACCTTTTTAGCTACCTGTGCATTGACCACCAATCCCGGGGCGAGCTTGGTGGCTTTCTCGAGCCTGGAAAGGTGCAACGTTGAACTCTCCCTGTCAATACTTGTGATGGTGCCAAGGTATGCACACTTGGGTTTGAACATTGCAGAAGGATTCTTCAAGTCTTCCACATTGTCTGAACAGCTAAGGAGGTCCAACTTTCCTAGCACGCCCGGCGAAACAGAGGCGACCACGTGAGAGTCTTGGACTGACTGGAGATAGAACATCACCTTCTGATCCTCCTTGTACACATCAGTTCTCAGCTTCTGATCTGGGAGTAAGTACTTCTCGAAGTTTGCTTCTGCTTTCACAACGCTTTCTCTTAAAGACACGTCGTAGACGACTTCCTCGAACCCAGGTCGACTGAAGGGAAGGGACTTAAGACTCTTAACCTTCTTGTGAGAGATGCCAATGACACGCCCGGGAACAATAGAACCTACCAGAAACTTGGCCATGGGTGCCTCACCCTCGCTCACATCATCTTTGACCTCTGATATGTGAACTATGCCCTCTTGCCTGTGACCTTGACCTGTGATCTTGACCTCTAGGTGATCTCTTGCTGTTGCCACAACAACGACATTCACAATCGCTCCAAGTTGAAGTTGCTCTGCTTGATTCTGTCCATCTGCTTCTGTTTCTTCCCTGGTTTCGCTCTCATCTCTCTTCCTTTTCCTGTTCTTTTCTTCTCTCCTTTTCTCAGCTTTGTGCTCAGTTCCCTCCTTACCGTCCTTCTTTCCTTCTGTCTTCTTGCCAGCAGGCATTGCTATGACACTGCCACTCTGTGTTATCCTCACAACCCGAATCTTACTCCTCTCTCCAATTTGCGCGTCTCCCATTCCCACATTGCTCCCATGATTTGGGTGCCATTTTCTTGTCACATAGGCTAATGCTCCACTCCCATTGATCCCCACTAGTAAGTACTTTGCCTTTGCATCGAGAATGGTACAAGAGAACTCTCCTCCTTTCTTCATCTTTATCTTCTTTCCTTCTGTAGCTTGTTCCAGTAGATCAGGCCGGAGCGACACCTCTGCTATGTTGTTTGGAATGTCCAGATGTAGGATTCGAACACTAGTGCTGTCTCCGACGTTCAGATTGGTGCCTTGGCAGTGGGTCTTGCTGGCCACAGCGGTCAGGTCCTGTAGGTCAGGGATGCTGAGGACCATTCCAGCATCTTGTATGTTTGTCACTGTTGCAGATAGGACTTTACCATGCTGTCTGCTTAGGTCTGCCCCTAAAGATGATCAACAAGCCATATGTGAATGTAAAGTTGCAGGTTAAGTTGCACCAACTTATTTATTTATTTATTAGGATTCTCCATAATTATATACAATAATTATTGACAAATGGAGGGCATGGCAAAACAGGTGTCAAAGAACACCTTTTCAAAGCTGCCATACCAAAATCATAACAATAATTATTCATAATCGAATAATAATACACATAAATACAAGAACAAATATCACAATCAACGCAAAGCTCAAATCAGGATAAATAACTTAACAACACCAACGGGACCTGTTTAAAAAGGAAGTTTCAGTGGTAAGGGCACTTGACCCCCCACAACAACCTGGCTAAGACAATTCTACAGGGTACTGTGGAAGGAGGGCGACACCGTGGGCGTCAGAGGAAAACCGCAGAGATTGGACATCCCTCAACCTGCAGGAAAGACTGGCTGTAGCAGAAGACAGAGAGGCCTGGAGACAACTCTCCATCTTCTTGTTTACCTTGTCCCCCCAACGACCTGGAGGTCAAGGGACTAGGTAGGTATGTACAGTTGCAGTTACTGTTAACAGTTACTGTAGTAGTATTGACTGTTCTCTGACTTTGTGTAATACTAGAAAATACATCTTGTACCTCTTTTGTGACATTTAAGTTGTAACTCAACACATTAATAGGTTGACAGTCAAACCGATGAGTAGTGACCTCTTTGGGCAATGAAACAAAAAATCTAGGGAAATATTAGGAAGACTCAGTGGTCATTATGCAGAGGTGGTCACTTAAAGTACAGATTTGAATGCATACAGTCACTCTCATACACACACACGCGCACAAACACACACACACACACATGTACACACACACACACACACACACACATGTACACACACGCACACACACACACACTCAGGTGGTCACTGGTACAGATTTGACCATATGAACATTTGGTATAACATTGAATGCATACACTCTCATATGCACAAACACACACACACACTAAAACTCACACCGCACACACACACCACACACAGGAACACGCACACACAAAGACACACACACAGGAACACGCACACACAAAGACTCACACTCAAACTCACACACACAAACACAAACACATTGACCAGAAAAAAGCAAAGGTAACTGACCTTTCCCAGCTGTGAGTTGTCCCGCTGCCTTCTCCCTCTCAGCCAGCAGGCTCCCTAGTGACTCCACTGCAGTACTGCCCTCACCTGCTAGGGGGCAGTCGGACGGCTTCAGACTGACCAGAAAACGCTGTTTCTCACCGTCCACTTCTGTAACCTTGGCAACTACGGACTGCCCTTCCTCGAACAAGCTGGTGCAGTCCTCGATGAACCTATCGGATACAGCCTAGAGAGATGGAAACTTCTTAATCAAACAAAATTATGTTCAACTTATGACAAAGGGATGATGCAGAAAATATAGCAGTGAGGTGAAAGGAAGGTAAATGTACCATTAAAGAAAAATAGACGATAAATGTACAACAACAAGGAAAACAGGAAAAATTATCACACTAAGTCTTCTCTTAGGATACACAGTTCTCAGTAAATCTATGTTGATTTCATTATTTGGATGACATGTACGCACATAAATCTTTGGATGTTTTCCAAAAAAAAAACAAGTCTAGTTCAAACATAATTTCATGTTCTCTATTGCAAAGTACAAGGCCTGCCCATATCCAAGAAAAGCAATCTTTAAGAAGTGAGTAATATAACATTAAGACTCAGAAAGAAGTGACGGCCTTACCGCCTTTGGAGCCAGGCCCACCCATCCTCCAGGGAACTCCACAAACACACCGAACGGCTTGACCGTCCGGACCCAGCCACGAAGCACTCGGTCAGTCCGCAGGTCAGAAAACATCTCGACAACCTGCCCTGAGGTCACTGCCTTCTTCAGGGATGGTTTCAGGGTGACCATCTGGTAACATGTGTTAAGGAACAGCTGGACATACATGTATCTGTATTAGTTACATCAGGTTGGTAGATCAATTGAACAAAGTCGTCTTTGTTGCACATCCTTCTTTAATTCTTCAGAAAACGTTTTGACGACCATCTGTCGCCTTTATCAGTACAAAATGAAGTGATAGACCCAGCCACGTTTGCATTTGGGTGGTTTTCCAGTTGTGCAAAACGAACAAGCAAAAAAGGAACATTCATGCATTAAAAAGGATACGGATCCTGTCGCCCTGCTACAGCAGTACATGGCGTCCTGTATGACATCACCAACACTGCACCTACTCAGCAGGAGGGAACAGTTCTCCTGGTGGTCTGACAGGTGCATCATGGGAAGAAAGCCTGGGGTGTCTGACCCCTGAACCTTAACCCCCAGGCTGTCAGGTTTGACCTCAGTGACCTCTACATTCACCATCTAACCAATAAAAGTTTAATATAAACTTGCCTTTTTATTGGCATTGAAATCAATACATAAACAAATGAAGAAATATTATGAACGATGAAAACAATGGAGTAAAGAAAATGCTAAATAAAATCTAATGTACTATATTTTATAGTTGTACTGTACATGTTACTGTTGACCTACAATGTAACAATAAACAATTCTTGCAAAAATCTAGACATTGAAAATCAGGTGGCTAACATTGATAGTGATATTTCAAAGTCTTTGAATAAATAATATCAATTGATAAGTTTATTGGATAAAGAAAATACAAACCTTGCCCACTTCAAAGTCAGCTGCTACAGGAGTGCCTGACTTCTCTGGCTGCAAAAGGCAGGAACAGTGAAAATCCTTTTTAATTAGTAGATACATTTGGCATGTTGAAATGTATGAAATTTTGTCCAAAGAGAATGTCAACATAAGAGAGAGGACTTGTTTGAGTCTAGCCAAAGCGATGCGAGCGGCGGAAGACAGAGTTAGATGGAGGAGGATAGTGCAGTGAATAGTCATGATGCCCCAACTACGCACAACGAAGTCAAGGGATGGGTGAGGTGACAAGTGGAGTCACATATAGTGGAGGCCCAAATCCCAGTGCCCCAAATCATAGCGTAGGGGCCTGCTATGCTGAAAAGGCCTAGCGAGAATATTAAAACGATGAGTCACCTTGAGAGAAACAGTGAGCTTCTCCAGCGCAGGGTTGCAGGACATGACACGACACTTGACAACCTGACCCTTGTAGAACATCTTACGAGGATCCTCCTGCGCTTCTTGGGTCATCTCTCTCTTCGGAAGAAGGCCTGCAGAAAGTCAAGAACAAGACAACCTTAAGAAAAATTAAAGGTGGTACTCAAGAAGCCAGGAGTCAGTATAGAGAGTTTTATCATTAGAGAAAATCTAATGCTGAAGATTGCTCTAAATGGGCAATTGCAATTGCACACACAGGTACTAGTATATTTCATGTACAATGTGCAGGTATGCAAAAAAAAGGATTCCAAGCCTTGACTCTGTAAGTTTAAGTAATGTAGAAACATGGTAAAAAAATTACTACAAACTGTACTTTGTTCTAAGACTTATGTTCTTGAACAGGTAAGTGCCAAAACATGTAAATCCCTGCCGATATAGTAATAATTTTTTGCTTGGTCAAAAAAAGGTCCACTGATTTTTTTCAGACAATTCAAAGAAGTAAAAATAGTTTTGTACCTCTTAGTAGAGTCTAGTACCAACTAAAAAAACACAGCAAAAAAGATGACAAGACACATGTGCAAACAAGCCAAAAAAATACTTGACTCCCTTGAGGTAAACTAACAAAAGACGAATTCTCCAATACCTTTGACATTGTTGTAGAACATGACAATACAGCCGAAGTCCTGGACAGACAGTACGAAGCCGTGCGCCCAGGTGCCGGGCTTGGGCAGCTTGGACGTCAGGAGAGTTAAAAAAAAAATACTTCACTCCCTTGAGGTAAACTAACAAAAGACGAATTCTCCAATACCTTTGACATTGTTGTAGAACATAACAATACAGCCGAAGTCCTGGACAGACAGTACGAAGCCGTGCGCCCACGTGCCAGGCTTGGCAGCCTGATAACTAGCCATGATGGGCAGCTTGGAGGTCAGGAGAGTTCGTTTGTGGGTCAGGGCCAGCTGGCGTCCTGCTGTCGCCACGTTCAGAACCTGAGGAAAAATCAGAGCATTTGAAATTATAATGATCCAGTAATTGTTACAATCGTCTTCAAAATCATTCTTGGTCACTGATGAAAGATAGCAGATGTTACATGTATCTAGAACATCCTGGTTCTTTAGAGACCTTTTTTAGTAATGTTCAACAAAAAGGCTATGTTTTCAGTTGTACCATGATGTGGTGGGAATGTATGTAGTTCAACACATGATGTAACTCAAGAAACTGTAAATGGATCTTGGTGATATTTCGGTGGTAGGTGTGAAGTGCCTGTAGGTGTGTAGTGGTTGTGAAAAGGTAAGTCTACTGAAAGTGGTTTACCTCGAATTCTCCTTGATCTATCATAATGGTACTGCAACAGGCTTAAAGTTTGTATTTTTGTGTTTGTTTGTTGACAACATAACTCAAGAAGCTGTAATATTTGGTACTAGGTATCAGGTGTAAAGAAAGGCCCTGACATTCTTCTATCATATAATGGTACTGCAGCAGACTGTGTACACGCGCGGATCCAGGGAGTGGTGCGCCAGGCGCGCGCCTCCCCCTTCAGCTGGCAAAAAAAAAAAATTGGTAAGATAAACCCAGGCTACTTGAGGTCTTCTGAGGGACGCCAAGAATATTGACAATGTTATAAACTAATTCGCTTATTTGAAAGGAGATTTTCTGGTAATTATTTAGAGAAACTTGCGGTTTGCAATTACTAGTGGGTCCTCGAGTCATGTAAACTTATGGTAAAGGCCCGGGGACGGAGCGCGGTGGCATCAATTTCTCCCCATGAAACTCGTGGGCCCCTGTAAGCCAAAATCGGCGCTTGAAAATATAGAAAGAGCGTAGAAATTTTGTAAGATCTCCAGAAAATCAGCGAAAGTTAATTATTTTTAATAAACTGATGATTTCTATCGTCCGTTATCGGCTAGAGAGACTCGACCGGTCGACCCCACCTTGGGAAAATCGGCGTCTTGCGCCGACACCCCCCTCCCCACTACAGTTCTGATCATTCGCTGCAATGATTGATTGTCCTGACGTTTTTTTCCTTTTTTCTTGTCATTTTCCCCGATTAACCGTCATAAATTGCCAACACAGAAGCAAAAAGAGTCCGTAATATATGTAATTTCAAATGCATAAGACACTTTCAGAATAGTCTCCTGCAAGCCACTCAGATCCCACGAGATTTCTATGCGATTTTATAGGAGTGCGAGCCGCTTCGAGGAGCAAGTCACATCGGCAGCCAGGTACAAATAATTTTGCTATATTGTTTCTGTAATGTGGCATCGTTTAGGAATATTAAGAAGGAGGAACTAGCCTTCGTTAGGTTTGTTCTCAGTGATAGTTGCTAAAAAAATGTCCCTAACGTGAACTAGACAGCTACAGACATGACAAAACATCAGTGTTAATTTGTTTCTCAAATTTGCTCAGAGATTTGGCAAAGATGTGTTTGTGGAACTTTAGTTTTAGAGTCTGACATACATAACCTAAAATGACCGTCGCCCAGTTACAAACGTATTGTAACAGATATTGTACAAGCCATGTTTCATGTAAGTCTTTGTTCTTTTTAATCAAAATCTTGAATGCTTTAAAACAATACATTAACGTACCCTACACTTGATCATGTCTCCTTCGTTGAATTTCTTGGCGGGATTTTTCAGGATGATGTCTGCAAGGTGAATCTTGGAGACGACCCCTCGTACGTAGTTCGACAGGGACACAGTGATACCATAGGACTGTACTGAGGTAATCTTACCCTACAAGAGATCAGACAGTATGTTTCATCAATCAAACCGAAGTGTAAAAAATAAGCAGAATACCAATTGTCGTTTACATGGGGTATAACTGTTACATTTTTGCAATTAATTTTTCATCCAAAAACTGTACAAAGTTTTCTGTAAATATAGGTGAATAGGTGAACAAAGGCAAGATATATTGTTCTAAGGCTTTTGATAAAACACTGCTTTTTAAGTCCATTTATACCTAAAGATAGCTACTTTGATGATGTACCAAGATGTTGGCCATATAAAAAATGTTTCATAGTTGTATAAAAATAAGAAGCGGCTGAAACCTATACTGTACAACACAATGTGTTCTGTTTCATTAGATTTTTCGTTAGATTTTTTTTTTTTTAATTGAATGAAAAAAATGAAAAATTCCCACTGACCTCCACAACTTGCCCAGGTTTAAGATCCTGTAAACGCAGGAATGGTTGTTCTATAACACTCCTGTAAAGGTTAACAAGGGAAACAACAATCAAGGTGTGATGATTCAAGTCTAAACGAAGACGTTCCCTACATGTACCATCATCATCATCATCCGGGAGTGCTAGTTGCACGGATGGCCATGACTCTCTTCCTCCATTTTTCTTCCATCCTTTTTCCCTTCCTACATAATCTGGGCAGATCTTCAGCTCAGCAGCCAGTTTCTTCACAAAGTTGATGTACATAATTATGTTTTGCGTGGTCTACCTAATATGCTCGCATGACTTGTTTGGGAGTCCACAGCAAAACGTCACTAATGATCTCATCTTTACTCCGCCATGCGTGACCAGCAAACCTCAGCCTTCTTTCTTGTATGACTTGAGATAACGGTGGTAGATCTCCATACAACAGGTTTCCTGTAGGATGTGTTCTCCCGGAGATGTTTAGAGCCGCACGTAGCATTTATGTACATTATATACGATAAAATATACAATAATTATTTGTATAAGCAACACAAACAAATTATGATACGGAAATATGTTTTAATAAATAAAAGGTAACTTACTTCTTCAGCGACACAATGGCCTGGCCATCAAGGGGACTACAGTTGATCACTCTGCAGCTGAAAATGTGAGATACAGGGTTGGAGTTTATTAGTGAGGCAATAAGATATGGAAGAATTCAAACTTTTGCTCATAATGTTAAGGCCTAGGAAAAAATGTTGTGTTTCCTGTTTTAGTCCTGAAAAAAATTATGGTTGGTGTACAATAGGTAGGTACAATGTATGTAGGTAGGAATTTATTCAACAATAATTTGAGACTTTAGTGATATGATACATACCACAGTAAACAAAGCAAAACTGAAATGCATGAGGACACTTAGTTAATACATTTTCACAGAAAAACACAACAAAATTTCTGGAAACTACATGTATTTGACTCGACTGCCCACCAAAAAAAGGCTAGGGTCGGCAGGTGTTGCTAGGGTATGTTGCATTGGGAAACAGGAAACAAAACAATGTTTTCCCTAGGCCTAAGTACATGTTGTGACAAGTAGTCAGTTTAAAGACTTAAAGTTACCTGTGTTGGGTGCCAGGCTTGAAGGTGTTTTCTATGCTTTCCACAGGCTGGTCTGACAGTTGGGACACCTAGAATAAAATAAAGAATATATTAGACACAGAATATTCAACAGTTTACCGGACATACTACTCACAACCAACCATCACAGGTTTTTAAAGAGTAAGAATACACCTAAGGCCGTATACCCCTACAATGCAGAAAGCTACTACTACTACAGCGTTCAAGAGTACCAACATTTTCCTACAACATTGTACCTCAAGAACCTACAAAAATCGCACAGAAGAACCCTAAATTTGGAAAGCGTTTTGATTTTATTTCAATAATTCGGTATGCAAAAGTCAGGTAACGTTACATGACAAATGTACATGTCCATGTAGTAGCATCTTGTACTTGCATGCTTGTTAAATGGAAACAAAACATGAACTTTGAAATTCATGTCTGTTTTGCCTTGTCACTCGCCTTATTTCTAAGAAGACTATTTGACTAAGAAGACCGGATTTTCCATGTCCCTCTGGTGGTCCTCTTAGACAAGTTTGACTGCACAATCATGTAAAATGAAAGAACAGTGTCCAAGCAGATCCTATGATGGCATACTAAACTGTCCAAGGAGTGTAGTCAGCCAAGAGGTGTAAATTTGCCAAACACACTCCTTGGCCGGCTTCACTCCTCTAGAGATCTGCCAGATTTTGATACTATCTAATGCTACCGTAGGATCTGCTTGGAGAATACAGTGTACTCACAGCAGCAAATCCTGGTGTTTCAGCACTCAGCTTCATGGTGACTCCTATACCGGACCACACATGTACGACAGGGGCCTTCTTGTAGACGGTACCGATGGCAGGTAACTCCTGTACATCCACTAACGTCCTACCGTCCCACAGTCGAGACTGGAAACTCAGACCCACTGTTTTGGTAGTCGGGTGGATGTACAGTATACAAGCCTTTACCTGAATGTGTGATAACAACAAAATTGTTCAACAAAGACAAATCATAAGTCCTGCATCCCACAGACAAAACTGGTAACTCAGAGCCACTCTCTTGGTAATTGGGTAGATGTATAACGGGAGGGGGCCATACTTAGACAGGGGTCCAAAGTTCGACAGGTTTTAAAAATCATTGTTGCGGAGAAATGCATAGATGCCTGCACATGAGAAGTACACTAGCTGTAGACTAAACCTTGTTGTAAATAACTACAAAGGCGGGGTATGTGTCGAAGTTAGCAAGTCCCACAGATAACGATTGAAAAACTTGCACAAGTTTGACGCCTTCCGTGCAAGTTGACGAGCGAACGTATCGAGACCATGGCCCGGGAAACTCTTGAATTATTCTTCGCAAAATACGACATGTGAAAAAATATCACCACACATAGAAATGATGTTTATTAGCCTTCCGAAAAATAATACCTGTGTTCTCTTCTGCCTTTAACTGGCTTGGATAAACGGAGCTAAAATGATGCCACAATGTTCACCCAGTCGGGGCCCCGCCATTTTACTATCACGCACGCAGGCGGGCGAGCGATGCTCAACACGTTGAACTCAGTCAACCCGTCCGTAGAGCGACAAACATTCAAGAAAAATCGATCTCTACCGACTAAAAAATCCTGTAGCCGTTGCTGCTGCCAAAAGACAGGATGAAATGGCAATCAAGGAAGCCGAAAAGCGAAAATGCCGTCACAGTCCAACGTAACAATGCGCTGCCGTTTTGCGGCAAGTTGGTCTCACCGTGAGAGGTAAACGTTTTAACACACCGTATTTGAATAAGTCGCGTAATACAAATTATGACCTATATTTGGTACCAAAAAAATATAATGAAGACTTTTAGTGCTATTCTATTTGCATAAGTTGTTTAAAAATGCACGGCGATGGTCTGGTTGTTACTATGTCGGAGTTTGGACCCCTTTTTTGTGTTGGAACGTTCTGCTAGGACGCAAGCCGAAAACCTGCCGTAAGTTTCGTGCGCTGTCAAAGTACAGTGCGGAACGCTACTGTTAAATGAAATATATATCTGTACAGCTTCAATAACAGTTATATGGATGCATACAAGATCTTAACTTGTTTTTGATGAGTTCACTGTAAAATGTACATTGACAAAAGCCATGCGCATCCACTTAGAACGGGTGTCGAAGTATGGCCCCCTCCCGTTAGTATACAATCTTTTACGTCATGTGTGATAACAACAAAATTGTTAAACAAAGACACAGTCAACAAACTTGAAGATAATATTAAGTTTCTCTGTGCTATTTAATGTCCTGCATCCCACAAGCCTGAGTACCATCCTCTGTACTGACCGCTGGCTCAGTACTTTCGCTTGCTGCTTTTGCTTGCTGCTAACCACAGAGTTAGCAAGCGAGGATATTTAGCCAGCGATCACTACGGAGGATGGTACTCAGGCTAGCATCCTACTGTCAAAACTAGAAACTAAGAGCCACTGTCTTGGTAGTCGGGTGGATTAACAGAATAAAGCCTTCATCTGAATGTGTGTTATGAGGTAAAGAAAATTATTTAAAAAATGATAAAAAATTAATCATTTAACTTTTCGAGTTCCTGTATTTTGCAGTTAGGCAATGTCACTTCGATAAATCTAAACTCAGTCTGATATATAGGCTTCAATGTTGAGTGGACAAAAAGTTTTCTTTTGTTTGATTTTACATTGGGCTGTTGGAGGTATGATATTTCATATTACCTGAAAGGAAAGGATCCTAGGAAATTTGTTCAAAACAATCTTTCTTTAAAATCAACAGAGTATGTTTTTCTGATGGGCTTCCTTGAGCATTTTCACCTTGCTTAATACAAATTAATTAGGCTTGTGCCATTCCCTAAATCTTTCTTTGTCCTAGCTTTAAAAAAAATGGTGTAACACCAACCCTTTGTCCCTTCCTGTATAGTTCAGCCCGTTTAGTCGGGAGGTGCACACGCGAGACGCTTCCCGTGAAGCCCAGAAACTCGGCCAGTATCCCATGATTCTGTACAGACGTCACCGTCACCTCCACTAGAGTCCCGGGGGTCAGGGAATCCAGGGTCAGGTCCAGGTCCTCTTTTGCCTTGGAGAGCATAAAAAACATATCAAAACAGGGCATTCTCCTGCAGTACCTCAGGACACTGCTGGGGTGATCATAATTAGACTTTGTTTTGTTTTGCTGACACCTGTGTACACATCTATCCACACACAAAAGACACCAAAAACAAGGACTACATTTAAAAATATTGTGGCAGCCATAGAAATGTGACAGAGAGAATGTATGTTAAACTTTAATCATAAGACGTTATATCCATCTCTTTTACTCACCACGGCTTTCTGAAGTAGTGTGGGTGAGACGGTAAGGTTCACGGATAAGCAGTTTGGAGCTTCTTTATTCTTATAACAACTTTACTTTGCAATGATCTGTAAACAATCCTTTATAAGCATTGCTCCAAATCAAATCTTTTTCAGACAAGGACTACATTTCAAAAGCATTGTCATACTGAAGAGAAATGTATATAAAAAAGCATATCCAAGACTTTAACTTTCTCTTTTACTCACCACGGCTTTCTGGAGTAGCGTTGGTGAGATGGTGAGGTTAACGGACCTTCCCCCGCTCACAACACTCCTCACCAGGCACAGCAGGGGCTGGGCCAGTCGCATGGGGGCAGCTGAGGGTCAGAAGGCAAAGGTTACAGCTTGGTCAGAGGTCATTAATGTGTAGATTCAGAAATACTCTGTACGGTTTTTAGGTCTAAAAAAACTGTTTTGAATTTGACCCACCACTCTTATCAATAAGAGTAGGGATTAAACTCATATGTATAATCTCCAGTTTGTACTCGCCTAATTCAAGCTTGACAATTATCTGCCCAACCAATGAAATGGTGGCTGTGTGTCCTTCAAATATTTGCATTTTTATATTAAATTTTTAATTTTGTATTTCTAAATTTGACCAAGGTTGGTGAAAGCTACCCTATATTGATTCAGCTTTCAGAAAATCATTTAAATCCCAATAATTTGTGTTTCCAAAGTCATGGAGCATATTAAGTAATCTTCATTTGTGAACCTTAGAAGTTAGCCCGATTGGGCTAAAAGGTTTTGTAATAAATGAAACGAAATCATACAAGTCTTAGCTTAGAGTAAGAAAAATTATGTTCCAGCAAAATTGACTAAGATGTTTCAAACACGAATTCAGTACCTTTTTTTTCTAGAAATTCAAGACAGAATAAAAAGATACATACCCATCTGTCTGCTCTGTAAAAATTCCTGAGTTTCTGCTCTGTTTAAAAATGCCCTTAGACCTTTGACACCAAGGTCAACAGTGTACCCATGATCCTCTATGCTTGCCACACAACCGGATAAAACCTGAAAAGTACAATAGTCAAAATGGTATAAATATTACTGCGACCATCTTAAACTACATTCAATTTGGTTTTTGGCTGGAAGGTAAAACGTGGAGCAGGCAGAATTTATCTAAGTGCAGGGGACTTTATAATCTTATAGAAATGACTTTAAAAACTCTACAGTAACTCTACTTTGCTAATGTTACTTTTTTGGACCAGTAAGCATGTAAAGGCGTGGACACCTGCCAGTATAATGTGCCCATGTTCTAATTGGTCCAAAATCCAGTCCTCTGATTTCTTTCTGGTCTGTTTATTTTGGACTGGTCTGAGAACAAAAAAAAAACATTTTGTACAGGTACCATGCAAGTACTGGTCCCGTGAAAAAAATTTTATTTCTTTTTATTTACTTGGAGTTCACTGCAAAACAAGGCCCGTGGAGCCACTCAAGCGTTTGGGGTTAAAATACTGTATTGTGAAGAAAGACGTCTGTTAACTCTTGACTTAAACAATTTCAGATTGTAGTCCCCATGGGGAAGCAAGCTGAAAATATTTTAATGAAAAATTCAAGACAAGAAGACAATGTCCCTATTGCATCAAAACGTACAAGCATGCAGAAACATGTACAGTAGAAGCCATTTAATTGCACACCCGATTTGCTGAGCATATTTTGTGCAATTATCCGAAAGGTGCAAAAAAAACTAACAAAGTTATCTAGCTGGACCGCATCACTACAGGATTTGGGGATTCTGTGCATTTAACAGAACAGTGAGGTTATCCATTGTGCAATTAACTGGCTTCTACTGTACATTTCAGGGTTGGACAAGTTTTCTAAAATTCACTTGTCCTATCAGGCAAGCACATAAAAAATTTAGTTGCCCGAACCAATTTTTCACTTGCTCAAAATTAAAATGTCACTGTTACAACTAATACTAGTAATCTACTAGTTTATGCATCTTCACTTCCAGCAATGGAATTATCTGTTGGCCATTGTTTGATGTCGTGACAGTAGAAAGTAATAACAAGTATATCAAAATTGCACTCAATCAATGGAAAAATCTTACTTGCCCGATCGTGCAAGTGGTGTAGGTCATGCACTTGCCCAAACAGCATTTTTACTTGCCCTGGACAATAGGGCTAGTGGGCTTGTTTATCCCTGCATTTTGCATTTTAAACCCTGGAAAGAACTGATTCCCACCATGCCAGGTTTAAGAGTTGTCCCCTGTAGGCCCTGGTTCACATCTCGGGGGTTGAGGGACAGGAGAATCCGCGGGTGTCCGGACTTGGACGTGACGACTTCAGCGATGACACAGCGCACCATCGCACCTGCCTGGTACAACTTGGGCAGGGTGGGGAAGTCCTGGAATTTTAGATAGAAGAAGAAGAACTTTATTGCACGACAATTGTAAAGGATACAGTGGAACAAATTCAATTCTGGAGAATTCTGCAGAATTCTTAAGAATTCTGGCTCAGGTTCCCAGAATTCTCCAGAATTCTGGTGCAGAGCCAGAATTCTGCCAGAATTCTCCAGAATTGGCTTTGTTCCTGGAGACATCTAATTACAATCTGTTAACTACCTTTTCATATACCATACTTGTAAATATTATTTCATTTGGTTAATCAATTTTCAAATAATCAAGGTTTTTCCGGAATTAACCTGGAAGTCCAAAATTAATCTGGAGGGTGTTCATAGCTGTCTCTGATCCCAGTGCAGGAGGAAAAACAACAATTCTGTAAGGGTCACATTTTTGTTGCATCATTTGTCTACAGAGTACAGTGCACCAGCCGCCTCACACGTTGCATACAGTTGCCCCTGTGAGACTTAGTGCTCAGTAGACGAGAGGGTGGAGAAGGAATTGCACACCCCTCCTTCACCATAAAAAGTCATGTGCAGGTCAGGCAAACAGGCAAATAGCCTGTCTGCCTCCTCATCTGTCCAATCGACAGGAGAAACCAAAAAAACAACAACAGTGCACCATCATACTGAACCAGCTGGAAGATTCTTGTTGTGGTCCCCCGGCACTAGGAGAAGGGTCGACCACCCAAGCACAACTCTTAAGAAACTCATTGAGGTCGAAACATGATGATGACGATGATGATGATGATTTGTCTACCACAATTAAACACATTTTTATTGGTTCAAACATGCCTCTTTCCTTACGGACGATCGACTTTTACTTGACCTAGTAGTTCAGGTACAGGTTCAGGTCCGGACCTGTACTTTAACCATGTACATGTACCTGTAAAATTTGTTTAGGTACACAGCTCTAACTGTAGTGCAGACAACAGTACAGCATACTGTAAATGCATTTAAGTTTGCGGGGATTTAATTTCGCGGCAGCGGGGAAAAGGAATTTTTGCGGTAACACCATAGACTGCAGTCTAATACCATAATAGAAAAATGTTCGCGGTGGTTTTAAGTTTGCAGTGAAGTGGTCAGCACGAAAACCACAAACATTTCTGCATTTACAGTATACAGCATGTACAGTACAGTACCTCGTCCGTGTGACCACTTCCATCAGCATACTCCTGCAGGATCCGAGTCAGCGTGTCGGAGATCCGTGTGATCTGAGCGAAGCCGATAAGTCCGTCAGGCAGGCTCACGGTGAGATCACAGTCACTCACCTCCTTCACACACCCCAGGATGGGCATTCCTGTCACCAGTTTCTGGAATAGAGAAGATGTACAGTCAAACCTGTATTAGCGGCCACCTTTGCATAGCGACCACATGGCCATTGCGGTCCGCTCTGGGCTTTAGCCTTAGTAAGGGCTTTAGTACCCTATGGGATTACCTTTTAAATTACCTTTCTATACTATCAAATTATTATCATGTAACACTAGTTCACCTTTATCCGTTGGGTAACCTATTTCGGTTGCTTTTACTAACAGGGAATTTGTGTATATCACGTAGACGGACGTTATTTTCAAATTGCAATATTTTTAGGCTATTGCAGTTGAAATTTTTTAAACTATCACCCATCGACTTGATTTGCCTAGATAACCTGTTTTTAAAAGCAACGGATACATGTATACTAGTAGGTTACCTAACGGATAAAGGTGAGCTAGCGTTACTAGTACTTGGCCACTGCAGACAAGTTTGTGTACACTTCATATTATAAGCCATAACTTAGGATAATATTTAACAAGTACCTTGTAACTGAGAACCTGCACACTGGTGACCAGGTTAGGAAGGCTGCCTTCCCCCTCCTCCTCCTCTCCTAGTTCAGAGGTTGGTTCTTGTTTTGTGTTCTTAGCTTTCTTCTTCTTCCTCTGCTTCTTTCCCTTCTTCTTCTCATCAGGACGGGGCTGTAAAATTAAGAAAGGAGATAAAAATAACTGGTTTCAAAGAGGAAATTCTTCTATAGATACAGCACTTTCAAAACAGTAGGACTTGGAATCACTTTCAGTACCAGCTGCATTTGAAGCTTCATAAGTTGGAGCTGTGTAGGTATTTCTTATGTCTATGTACATTGTAAGAGTGGCAGAAATATCAAATTGGTATAGTCTGCAGGGTTAGACAAGTCCACTAGCCCTATTGTCCTGGGCAAGTAAGAGTGCCATTCGGGCAAGTGCATGATCTCCCCACTTGCCCAACCAGCCAAGAAATATGCTTCCATTGAGTGAGATTTTGATATACAATGTACTTGTTACTTTTACAGCAATCAAGCAATGGTCAACATAGAAAAAAAAAAGGCAATAATAAGAACTCCATTGCTGGAAGTGAAAACGCATATAAAAGCGATATTTGAATTTTGGGCAACTGAAAATCGATTTGGACAAGTAGATTTTATCTACTTGCCCAATATGATAAGCAGGGCTCCAGACTAACTTTTTGGCCTAGGAGCACTGCGCTCCTAACTCTAAAAACTTAGGAGCACCAGCAAAAATTTAGGAGCACCACTGTAAAAATTGGTAGTAAAAGCAAAAAATCTAAGAATCATTGTTGATCACCTGGAATAGCATATTTTAATACAGTAATATGAAAGAAAAAACAATCTTGCTTTGAATATGGTGAATGTGGTAAATACATTGATGTGGTGGTTCTTGGGGATAGGAGGACAAAAGTTTTTTTGCTACGGCCGGCTGCTTTATTCAGACTCGACTCTTGTACCTCCAGCCTTGTCAGGCATGACTGTTGACGAACAAGTTTTAAATGCCCAAAAAATGAGTCAATCAAACTTGCAACATAAGGATTATCAAAATGTATTCAATACTGAAACCAAGTTACACAGACAAAAAAGTAATTATGCCTTCTTATTGTAAGAACAATGAAAAATAAGTGATTAATCCCAAATTACCATTTAAATTGAAAAAAAAAAACCACAAATAAGTATAAAAGTACAAGTGTCTGACAAAATGGGTGAAATTGAACTGAAAATGGAAATAGTGCAGGCCGCTCTCCAACACCAAGATCGTATCTCAAGAATGTATTTTTTCCACCCTAACATTTTTTGTTATAAAGGCCTACTTGTTCACTGTCTCAGGGCTGCAACATTGTTGTCTAAAAAGTCATGTTACAAAAGTTTTGTTACTGCCTACTGGACCTCCACTTATCATGCTGTCATAGCATATCATACCATACCATACTATGTCAAGGAGGTTATTTCCTATACATGAAATCTCCTTGGCCAAACCAAGGCTCTTTCTTCAACCTCCTTGGCCAAACCAATATATATATATATATATCATGTATACTCTCAAATTTCCCTATCTGTTTGGACAAACTCACAAAGGGAATACAGTAAATAAAGGTCCAGTGGAAAAACATTTTTTAAACCTCCTTGGTTCATGTAATTGAAGACAGTACAGACACATGGCAGGCCTTAATGAGGTGTGACAACCCCTGCTGATCATCCCTGTCAGGGGAAGAAACTGATACCTGGCAGGGACAGCCTTTCCCTGCAAAGATTCTACTTGGCTGGATGATAAATGATGATTAATTGTAAGAGGTCGCACTGTGCGACTGTGGTTACAGATCTGGTCGCACCAGGGGAATTCTACTCGCATATGCGACCAACTTGGTCGCAGTCAGGAGCCCTGATAAGTGACTTTTAGTTTTACTAAAGTTTTAGAAAATTTGTCCATCCCTGTGGAGGTAAATCACAATTCTTTCATTTGATCCATTTGTACATCAGACAGATTTACAAACAAAAATAGATAGTTCCTACCATGAAGAGGTTGTCCTGTGGATGAGCATCTCTCCTTTTCTGGGTGGTCCTGTCGGCTGTGTCCGTTTTCTGGACCGTCCCTCCTCGTGGGAAGGCATCCTCCTCCATCACTGGGCAGTGGTCAGTTTTCTCTATGCTTTAAACAAGATTTTATAACATTATTTGCTCGTAAAGTAGACTGGATCTCTGCAAAGTTTCCCTCTCTGAAGAACTATCATGGATAATTTCCATCCAGTTATTGTTGAAAAAAAAAAGGAACTTGAAAAGCTTGTGAAGCACGGAAACTTCGTACACATCAATGGGACACCTTCTTAAACATGTTTGTGGTGGCAGGTTTAGGCGCCATAGCGATATTTTTGTGGATTTGTTTGTTTGAACCTTTATCTATTAATGAATGCTCAAATCAGCCTGCAGGCCGCTTTTCATTGAGGTCATTGGATATAGGTGATATTCGCTAAAAGACTTTTTACTGGGCATTCAATACAAAAACCATCTAAAGTTAATTCATCAACTTTGATTTATGTCACTTAATATCAATGGATTGACTTGAAACTCAGGATTAATGCATGGGAGCAAAATGTGGACATATTCCAAGCAAAACATATGAAATTCGTACTTCGGACTTCTCCAGAGTGCGGGCGTTTGTGGGCATTTGCTAAAAGACTGTCCCAAATACTATCAGTAAGCAGTACCACCCACCCGGTCCACCCCCCTCCCCCAAAACCGGCCAAGTCAGGACAACACGAGCTGAATACTCAGTCCTTCCGGATTCTCAAAGTAAGCTTCTTTGACAAGTTCACACCTTGGTCTACTTATGAACGAACCTAAATTGTTCAAATTTCAACAGAAATGCCCATAGACGAGGCTATTGCTCTAGTTACAATAACTCCCGGTGTTCGCACGTGTTCTCCCAAACAACATGTGCGAACATGCATGGACGTGCATGCACGTGGTGAAAACGATCAGTTTGAAAAGCCCGTGATCCTTAAACCCTTCTGGTAACAGTTTCTAATATTCTTCGATGACTTACCTTCACGTAGGGCCGGTAATAAAGGTGTATTTACGTTCCAAAGGGGTGAAAAAGTCGAAAAAATCATGTAAAATTGCGTGAGACCCAAGCCTGACCTGGATCTCCCACTATGCCCTGTGCTTCACCTTTCACCTTTAACCCCACGTGGAAGACTGCCGTCTAGCGATTTGTATTGGAAACGCAAGCGATGCTTGTCCGTCTCGATTAACGTTAATATATATAATGCAAACTCTCAGATTCCAGCCTGATTAAATTTCACTTATAGTAGACCACCCGACATCAGTTAAAATAGACCCAGACAGCAGAGTTTGTGTTATCCATGCTAATTTTGTAAAACGGAGGCATTGTTTTCGGGCTGTTTGGTTGTTTGCATTCATGTGTCGGCTCAATCTTGTTCCCGGTATTGACCAGTCCGGTGCACCGATGTCAAGCCGAATCTTTGCGATGATTAAAAAGCGCCGTGCCAAATTTGTGCGCCGTGCCAAATATCTAGCTTACTGTAAAACTTACTGTAATCTAATCAATGAACAACTTTTGCAAGGAAGGTGACCGTTGTGCCAAGGTCATCGAGAAGAAGTGGACCGGTCTCCCAACACAGGTAGCCCCACAGTGCCACTCTAGATAGTCTCAAATTACACAATCATATAGTTTCCTCCTCCTACATACTTAAACATTCATGCAGGTATAACCGACATTACTTGCCATGGCCGACTTCACCAGGTCAAACAGCACGCTATTGTCAGCAGGTAAGAGTCATGTAATGGTGGTGTCTCACTGCACTTGTGTGGTACAGGTGCGGTACTGTGGGGTTCATTCACTGCGACACTGAACATTTATGTGTTTTTTTTCGTCTGATTTTTTTTTAGAATTCAAACATTGCGTAATACGTAAGCATGAATTAGAAGAAAATAAAATACACAAAACGTAAGAAAATTTCAAATCTATCTTTGACATTTGTTGAGTAATCTTTCGAACCCAGCAGTGCCGCACCCGTGCCCCAAGTTCAGTGAGATATCACCTTAAGTTTGCTTCCTTTGAATGATGATATTTGTGCTGCAGTACTTCGTACGATTTCAGGAACATTTTAATAGCATCAATCAAAGTAACAGTCAGAACAAATGACATACAACTCCTCACCCACTAAACATTGCTTAGACTATCTATTATATAACTGGCAAAATCAAGCATGCTTCTATTGATTCATATGACCAGAAACTATAGTGGCCTGTTGGTTTTGGTAGCAGCAGAATTAAATTGCCTATACTACATTGGATGAATTCAGTAAACTAACCTTAACACTCAACTTAAGAACTTTATTACTTAAATGATATAGAATTAAAGATAAAGACACGTCATCAACATGAACATTAATTTGGCAATTGGTTGCGCCGCTTCAACATGTGGAATTCAAATTGTCGGTACAGTACTTACATTCATAAGACATATCTAGCAATACCCAAGTTTTCCCCTACATATATACCTAGCTTGTATTAAGCTTTTTAGTATGTAAATATTCACATATATCAACTGTACAGGGCATATGAACTGTACAAGGCATCAGAAACACAGTATTCTTGTATGCAAACTGTTTAGGAACCAGGATAGAAATATGCTGGCTCAAGCTAAATCTTACACTTTCGTAAAAACATTTGATTGGTCTTAAGCATATGTATTACGCATCATATTCACTTACATATTGAAGAAACGTTACTAATGAATTACACAGTCGACGTGTATTTCTTACAATAGAAAAACAATTTACAGAAAATATGAACTCTCCTCAGACCCTCCAAATATTTGCTCATTCTTACTGCTAAAACTTAAAATAATGTAGCTTGTCAAATTCCTGATATTTGGTCATTTTAAGTTGGCGACTGGCAATACATCTATTTCAAGTAGCATTACGAAAACGAGGCCAATGTGGCAAACATAAGACTGTCCATCATTATTAGCAGGTCAACCAATGATAGCGTGGTAATCAGAAAATCGACCAATTAGAAAATGGCTGCATGTCTGTCAATGCTTGCATCGTCATTTTGTTCATCTCTAAACCACTATAAATTGCTACATCTTTTTCTGTTCATAATACTACTAAGAATATCTATAATTTGATCTGATATTTTGAAAATTGGCGTAGTTATGGAGAAAAACTGAACAGAAGCTGATACTATAATGACTTGAATTTTTTCTCTGCCCCAAAAGATGTACATGTATACAGGCATTTCATTGACGTCATACTAATTATAATTTGAATCCCCCACGACCATGTTACTGGCGGGTAATTGAATTAAGAAGTAGCATTTTCGTGTGGTTATAACAGACGTACGTTGTAATACAACATGGCGCAGGTGACGTCAAATGAATGGCCTGTATAGTAATACACCAAGGGCGTTTCAGTAATTGATAACGCTAGTTCACCTTTATTCGCGGGGTAACCTTTATCCGTTGTGCTAACACCAAGGTATTTCGGGATATCAAGTCGACTGACGGTGGTCTCAAACTGTATTATATTGAAAAAAATGCAATTTGAAACCACCGTCCATGTACGTGATATTCCTAAATATCCTGCCGTTTAGGTACAACGGGTATAGGTTACCCCGCTAATAAAGGTGAGCTAGCGTTATATATCGGGCCGTTAAACCCAAACTTGTTCGGCTGTTATTATGATTTCTGTTGGACGTGTTTTTGCAGGTAACTCTGGCGGGCGGCCTCCCTCAGCTCACGTTCCATTGATTCTCCAACCTCCGACAACAGCTTGCTGAAGACGCCATCTTGGTATTGCGTCAGCAGAAGGTGTGGTTCATCAAACTCGGCTACACGACCATCCTCCATCACCTACAACGTAACAAAATAAAATCATAGAAAACCACTTACTACTTATTCTAAAATGATGTTTCATCTTTGGAATTATAGCACCTAATAGTGATGGAAAGCCACTCATAATCAAGTATGGCAAGTCTACTGGTTTGCAGTCCTGTTTCGACGGGCCTTCCTGATAGTATGAAAATGTTGACGTGTTAAATGATACAACTGCTAATTACGAAGATAACAATAGTGGGGCTTATACAAAGATATTGTTCCCGTATATACAGTTAAGCAACGAGGAAGCTTTGAATAATGTGGAACACCTTTACATGTATGTGTAGCTAGTAGGGGTCGTTACCGGTACAGAAAATTTAGGTCCAGGTCCGGTTCAGGTCCAGAGAATAAGGTCCAGGTTTGGACTTGAACCTGGACCTGATTCAGTACTAGTATGTAAAAACTTGTGAATGGACAAAACTAAAAACAATGGTCCATTTCGCTGCAAAGAAGTCTGTTTGGTGGAGTATTCCACTCCCACTGGCGTCTTAAACCCTACAAGGCTAACTGGCTCTCTACGATTGGCTGTAAACCTTGGTAGAAACGACTATAGACTCTATGCTACTTCGCTATTGTTATTTCTTCGAACGGTAAGCCCCAAAACGTGTGAATGCCTGACCATATAATCTATTCCTTTTCCAATAGGTCCAACATCCGATCCACCAATTTTTTTCAGGTCCGGTTTTTCTGGACCGGTCCAATAAGAAAAACCGGTTTTGTACCGGTACCCACTCCTATCCTAGACCATTTTGTTGGGTTTAAAAACCTACCAAGATCCTGTCGGAGTCGATGACAGTGTTGAGTCTGTGCGCGATCGTCAGCACGGTGCAGTGTTCGAACCGCTCCCTGATAGTCTTCTGAACCAGCTTGTCAGATCTGTAAAACAACGAAGCCAATAGTAATGATGGACTGATTCACTTTTTCAATCACATCATCTATACCTTACTTTACCGTTGGAGCACCACAGAGGATCTGGTAACAGTTTTCTCTATCCTTCTTTGCTTTCTGCTTTCCTTAATCTAGTATTGTGCCTTTCCATTCTTTGATATTGTCCTCCCATTTTGTTCGTACCTAGCATCCATGTTCGCCGTCGCCTCGTCGATGAGCAGGATCCGGTTGTAGCCCAGAATGGTCCGTGCCAGACACAGAAGCTGCTTCTGCCCCACGCTGAAACTACTGCCACTCCTTCCGACCTCGGTGGCAAGTCGGTAGGGAAGCCTCCGCACATCTTCGGCAATGTTTACCTACACGAAATAGCAATGACTCAATTTTAAACCAGTAGGTTGGAGGGTGACGGGCAACATCTTTCAGTCTGACTATGCACCAGTAAATACTTGCAATATACTAATATTAGGAATACAGCAGAAGCCGCTTAAATGCACACCCCATTTGCCAGTGCATTTCGTGCAATTATCCAACTGGTGCAACAAAGCGAAGTTATTCAGCTGGACCACACCACCATGGGATTTGGGGATTTGTGTAATTAACAGATGTGTGCGATTAAGCGTTGTGCAATTAACTGGCTTCGACTGTACAAGTGTACAGTAACGTCAATTAAGATGAGTTACATTGTTCGTTAAAAGCGCTCCCTTCTTACCTCATCCAGTGCTGTCCACAAAGCGTGATCCGAGTGGACGTCCAAAGGATCCAGGTTTCTCCGTAAGCTTCCCTTGATCATGGTGGGATCTTGTGGGATTACGGAGATCTTCTTCCTGAGATCGTGCAGTCCCAGTTTAGAGATGTCCACCCCGTCGATGCGGATACTGCCTGCCGGTTCAACCAACCTCATCAGCGCCGTGAACAGGGAGCTCTTCCCCGCGCCGGTACGGCCTACTATACCCACCTGGGATTGACAGCAAGAGATAGCCCGTTATAATTGGTTATTGTTATTGGTTATTGGGTGGGCCGACTACTCACTCTTTGCAGCCAGGGGCTGAATTGCGAGGAGCTTACAATAGGCGGGGCTAAATCGCAAGGGTCTGGAGCGAGCTGCCATTCGGCGCCACTCAGATGACCTCAATACGACAGTAATTGCCCGAGGTGCGGCCAAGGTACTGTAGGTTTTGAACCGCTCTGGCGGGTTTTTTAACGTGCCCTGGGTATGGCTCTCCTCAGACACGGGACCTCCATTTAACGTCCTATCCGAGGGACGACTCATTTTCACTTGAGTAAAGTGAGGAAAGTCGTGTAAAGTGCCTTTCCCAAGGGCAGAAGATCGGCAGCACGGCAGGCGGACTCGATCCCGCAACCTCTCGGTCACAAGGCGAACACAATACCACTGTGCCACGCGGTCCCACACAAGTATAACCAAGTTTTCACGGAATAAGGTATTTATTTAGCCTGCGTCATAAAGCAAGCGAACGCTGGCCAAATGTTTAGATCGGCTGGAGCTTTAATTTCCGAATCACCAAAGTGAAAAGTACACGGTAGTAGATGTAAGATTTAAAAAAAATACATATTCCAATTATATATAAAATCAAGGTGAACATTTAAGTCTTCGTTACACAATCTTCTTTAATTATTCTTCTTACTGAAGAATTAATAATAATAATAATAATCATCTGGTGTATTTTGCCAGCCAGTAGGTACCCCAAGTATGAGTAATGAGGCTGTTTAACGTGGTCGAGGCACCTCCTCGAGCACGGGACCCCCGTTTTACGTCCCTCCCGGAAGACGATTTCGTGGAAAACTTCGTGAGGCTACAGCAATCCGTGACGTAGAAGACTGTGTTCAAATGATCTACCAGCCTGATGAAACGATTTACTGATATAAAATCAAGGGTTACACATTTCCAGTTAATCTTAAAGGTGCACTCTCACCGCACTTGCGTCAATCTTGCGTCACTGCGAGATTCGTTCACTGCGCCACAGTTTTGTAATTTTCTCCGATTTTTTATAATTTAGATATTGCGTAAAACGTAAAAGTATGACTTGAAAGATGACAAAATACACAAAAAGAAAGAACATACGTTATTCATCTCTGAAATCCGTTGAGTATCTTTCGAACCCCGCAGTGACGCAAGCGTGACGCAAGTGCAATGAGAGTGGACCTTAAAAGCTGCGACGAGGTCGTAGTTAGTCTCCAAGCAGACCCTACGTATACGGTGCCTTAGAAATAGTATGAAAGCTGACAAGGGACTTAGTATAGCGGCACCAGGTGCCCGTTTGACTCCCTTCGGCCGGCTACCTACCTTTGGTCGGCTATAATACAGCTTTGATACTATTTCTAAGGCACCGTAGGGTCTGCTTGGAGGGTCGCAGTGTGATCACTCTCTAGTGAGATGGGGCCCAACCAAAGAACCTGAATTGAACCGCACCTTCTCTCCTCCAACTATGTTCAGGTTGATGTTCCTCAGAACGGGCGGGTCGTGCTCGTCGTAGGAAAGGTAGACTCCATCCAGATCGATCGCGCCGTATGACGGCCAGCCGGGAGGCGGCTTGTGGTCCGTCTCCCACGGCGCCTCGGGCTCCAACTCGACATATTCTAGCACCCTCTCCGCATGGATCATCTGAAAGTACGGCAAGCCATTTATGTGTTGGTTCACATTGTAAATGTTTCATGTATCTGTCAACTGTCTTTTTGTTGCGATGTGTACATAACCCAGTGGGAATATATACAATAAATGTCTTCATTCATTCAGACACAGCAAAGTTGTTCCTTGAAATGATTTACAACTTTCTTATAACGAGAAACTTTTGTATATTTTAAGTAAAGGTACCGTGCTGGCTGGTTTTAATGCGTTTTTAGACTTTCTATTTTAAATTTGTACCGTTTTTTATATGAATGTCTGCTTGTCCGGCTGACAGTACAAAATAGAGAACCCGACAAAAATGTGTGAAACTTTCTGATTGCAGCGACATTTCTATATCTTTGAGGTTCACCCTCGGCAGTCTCGGTAGTTCCTTTTTGCGTATACGCTTCTTTTTCTCTTATTGTATCATATGAGTTTCTATTGCCCTTCAGTGACACAGTTGGGCAAGCACTACAACAGCGCAAGGGCTAAAACTAAACGAAAATGTTCCGACATGAAAGTACAAAATCTACTTCTACTTACCACTCCCTCCATTTCTGTTATGGACTCAACAATTCCCTCACATGTACAGTTGGGCAAGTACCACAGTAGCACGAGGGCTAAAACTAGCCCATAGCTTCTTAATAAAGCTACTTCGACTTACCACCCCCTCCATTTCTGTCATGGACTCCACAATTTCCTCACAGTGTTCGTCCATGGAAAGCGCGTAGGTCAGAGTAAGACCGACAATCCCAGCGCCGAGACCTTTACAGTTAATGAATAATAAACAACATGAAATAATGTATCAATGGTAGGGAGATATCAGGCACCATATAGAAACACGGCATATAGCCAACTGTATGAAAAAGTATGGGATCTTGGCATAAAATAGTACCTTATAAGTACATGTTTATTTGAAAGCTGATCAATTGAAAAGAAATTAGATAGTTTTATTCTATGCCAATATTCTAGCGATACTTAAAATAAGTTGGAATTTTCAATAATAATACACAATGGTAATGGTAAAACAGTTTAATAACTATGTTGTAGTACTAAAACGATGCACACATTGAAACACAGCGGAGCTGGCCATACAGTTTCAGAGCAAGCTGCTAGGGGACCCAAACATATACATCACTTATTTCGTACATGATAAGCTATCTGCCCCCAACAAATCAAGACCATAGCATGTCGAGGTCAAAAGATACAACAATTGACGTTATGCTGCAGTACCAATATCACACACCAGGGAGGCTCAAATTGACCTTGACCTTCGTCTTCTCAACCCACATACCAAATGTAATCACAATACATCAGGCTCACACCAAAAACTATAACGCTAGTTCACCTTTATCCGCGGGGTAACCTTTATTCGTTGTATATAGATAGGAGTATTTGGGGATAAGTCGACAGACGAGTGTTTCATACTGGACATCTATGAAAATATTGCAATTTGAAACCAACGTCCATCGACTAGATATTCCTAAATATCTCATTTGTCAAAAACAACGGATATAGGTTACCATGTGGATAAAGGTGAACTGCCGTTACCTCCATTCTTCATGCAGACGAAAACAAAAGATCAGAATAGCTTACTTTCTGCAGAGAAGATACACAAGAACGTGACACAGGTGACAAAGACGGCGTTCAGGAGCTCCATCCGGACCTCGTACCAGGCCTCTGTCGCCATGTCGAGGAACTCCACCTCGTTGTGCCGATCGACGATAGCTCTGAACCGCTTCTTGAAGTTCTCCTGCGCGGACAGAGCTCTGATGGTCCACAGGCCGTCCATCACTGAGGACGCGTGCGTATAGATGGGGCTGGAATCTGAAGGGGTTTTAAAAAAAAGACTTGGACTTGGAAAAGGAGAGTTTTGTGTCAGCGACACGTATATTATCCTCTTAGGCTACAGCAACTATAAATTTTATTTAGATTGATTTAAGTTGCAGCGTACATGTTGCTGATATTGGTTGCCAACACATACATGTACATACATTTACACTTCTAATAGTATACACATGATTAACGCAAATGGTAAGCGTATACTTCAAATGAAACTACAAGATTAAGCCTATCTTTCGTCATGTACTTCTGACGTTTGAGTAGCCTGGAATCCAGCCGTGTTGTGCTTTGGTCGCTGTCCTAAGGTACGCTTCCTGCCAACACAGGGTTGGCTGAAAGCGTACCCTAGGAGAGCGACCAAAGCACAACACGGCTGGATTCCAGGCTAACGTTTGAGAAAGTCTGCGTGTTAAAGTAACAGTCTTACTTGTGGCATCCAGTCTCGCCAAATGCCTGGCGACAGGGATGAAGTAGATGTACATGAGTATGAAGGCGACGAACAGCGGGATGGCCGGCAGGATAGCCCAGGGATTAGCGATGCACACCATCGCAACGGCGCCAATGGCTCCAAGGAGAGTCTGGAAAAATGAACGAAGGCATGGTTACAGGTTGTTTCGCAACAATGTCAGTTCCCAGACGTCAGTTCGCAACAAGACAAGTCGTTTCGCAACAAGGTACAAGTCGTTTCGCAACAAGGTACAAGTCGTTTCGCAAGATTAATATTTCGCACCCGGTAAGATTTTTAAGCGGTGTCATTCTGTAAGGAATATGATTTCTAATACTATTAGGCTATCAACATTGATAACATTCAAATGTTGCGGAAAGACTTGTACTTTGTTGTTTATATACGATTATATCTTTAAAAAAAATTAAAGGATAAATGAAAAAAAGAGAGCATGGTATCTGAAACAGATTTTACAATATCCCATAAATTACTTAAGAACAATATCCTACCATTGGCGATGAAAGCAAAGCATCTTAGAAATAGATGAGCTTTAGCTTGAGTAAGTTGAGCTACAATTCTCCAGACAATTTCTTTAAAGGCATTTACAGTACGAACCTCGACGCCGTCAATGAACTCCTCAGGGATCTCGTCTTCCACCTCACCCAAGTCGTCAGCAAACCTGTTCAGAATCCTCCCTGTTTCACGGGGAACAACAACAAATCGCACAAGGATCCATATGTACGTACATACATAGAGCACATGAAGCCCAGAAACGAGATAAAGTATGAACAAAGAACTCTTGAGCTCATGATCGAAAGGTACATTATACGCCTTTCCTCGCTTCACTCAGATTTAGATTAGTAACTAGGTTTGATTTGGACCGTCCCTTGGATAGGGCATTTAATTGAGGTCCCGTGTTCGTGAAGAGCCACACCTCGAGCCCATAAAGGAACCTACCACTCTTATCAAAAAGAGTAGGGGTCCTTCCAGACCTGGGTTGTAATAACCTACAGTACTTAAGCCGCATTTGGGCCAGTCGCACTGAGGTCACTAGAGTTAGTACCGAATGGCAGGTGCACTAAGGGGCACCTGTGCGGCACTGCGGGGTTCATTCACAGCTAGCGGCACTGTTGTGTTATTTTTGCCGAGTTGTAAATAATTTATGATAAGATATTGCGTAATGCGTAAAAGCATGACTTAGAAGACCACAAAGTACAAAATATGTAAGAAAATTCTTTCTTTTTCTCTGAAATTCGTTGAATAATCTTTTGAACCCCGCAGTGCCACACCGAAGCCTCAAGTGCAGTGAGATAACACCTTAAGCTCCTCTCAATTCCACCCCTGACTGCGATAAGCTTTTCGCCAGATAATCATGATAACAATAGTAAAAATAAAATATAATGTATAATTCATACGCACCACTGGGGTTCTTGTCAAAGAAGTTGATGGGAGCCCTGATGACCGCGTTGAACATCATATTGTGAAGATTGACGGAAGCGACGTAGGTGACGTAAATTAGCAGAGCAGGTGATACGATGGCCAGAAAGGTCCCGAGGCCCTCAAGGATTGCGTACACCTTAAGGTGATATAGCGAGACTGGCCCGGGAATCGGCCGAAGCTCACCAGTCGGGAGAGTATCGTTCAGGAGAGCAATGTTATCAACCCTGCAAAGAGAAAAAATTCAATTCTGTCCTCATTTGTTGTTTTTTCATGTTATGTTATATGATTCAACCTTCCCTCAACAGAGATGGGGGTCGATACCGACTGCCAAGCACCTTTGACCCTTTGCTGACGTCACACTTCCGTTCAGGATGTGTACTGTGACTTAGGCTTTGGGTCATTTCAACTTGAGAAGGATCAGAAAATGATCGAAACCTTGTTGGTATGTGCACGGATATATGGTCTTAAAATTGTAACATAATGTTGACTACCGTCACAGATGAACTTACATTCATGTTATATGATTGTTAACATATTTTACGATACGAGACCGAGTTATTACAAGCTTACGTTTTGTTTTAGATAGAAGCATCTCATTTTCAAGCTTTTTTTTATTTTGTTACTTGAGTATTATTGTTTTTCTTATATTCTACTTGTGTTGATTTCATTTAATGTAAATGGCTGAGAGACCCACCAGGGCCACATTGAAAAACGCTGATTGAAGGCAATATGTTTACTCTGGTAAAATCGATAAACAAACAAACAAACAGACAAACAAACAAACAGACAAACAAAATAAAGTGAGTTTTTCCCTACCGTAGTAGTTTGTTTTTGTTTTATCTGAACGATTGCTTTATAAAACCTGATACCATGTTAAATTCATTCTAGGGGGAGGGGCTGATTTGAAGAACAGAATCAAGCTATACGTTGTATATGCTGCCATACTGTTATCATCCACCGACGAAACACATCAAAAGTGCTAGGTAAAAGTACTCTTCAGACAGAGGCTTCGCTTCGGCTGCTTTTGAAGCGTTTGCGAGTCACAAAGAAACGGTAGAAAACAGCCGGAGCTGAACCTCTGCTTGGAAAGTGGGGTAAAATGCGCATGCAGTAGAATTATACATTATTTGTGATGATATGAACCATATAACATTTGTGACGAATCATACATCACTTGTAAAGACGCAAGTTGACTATATATATGTTCAAATAAAGAAGCAGATAGGATATAAAGAAAAGTTTAGAATACTCACCAGTGAGCCAGCCACCAGTCCGAAAACAAATCAAGGCCCTGAAACAAAATGTAAAGATATGTCTCTACCTCGTTTAAATGACCCAAATATTGAAAAACTACCTCATGGATCATACAGCTACAATCTTTACATTTGATATCAAAGTTCCTGTTATTGGCGTACTATTTTTTACTTTGTTTTAACCTAAACATAACATCGAAACCCGATAAAAAGTATGTGTGGTAAACTCTGTACGTAACAGAGATACACAGATACAAAGTACTTACCTCAAAACAGATGAGGACGAACACCACTATAGGTAGGACCCAAGTCGGAGGTCCCGACGTGAGGTACTTGTAGTAAACCCGCCATCCTACGCTGCCTCCCTCCCTTTCTTCTTCCACGAAGTTGGTCGACTGTAAAAGATTTGGAAAGGAAAAATGAGAAACAACAACTAGATTTAGACGCTAGAGATATGATTGGCATTAATAGGGACTTCAAACGGAAACCGAATTAGCAGGAATGAAGCAAAACCAGGCGGATTGAAGTAGGTGTAAAATTCGTGAATAGGGAAGAATGTACTACAAGTATAGGCATAAGTAGAACATAGAATAGCTTACGTATCAGTCTCCTTATTATTATACATGACCTACTGTATTTAGCCCCATGGGGGCATGAACATGCAATAAACTTCATTGGCATTGCCATTGGCATTGCCATTATAAACAGTTTCCTTACCTTGGCTAAAGACTTTTCTGGAGCTCCTGCTACGCTGGTCCTGCTGCCGTAAAAGCTCTCAACTGAGCTTTCCTCGTCCTTGGTACCATCTAGATCTTCATCCGCGCACGTCATAAGTTCCGTGAAGTCAACTCCAGACGCAGCAACTTCTTCATATGTTCCGAAGGCAACCTGCTTGCCCTATTAAACAATAGTTTGTATTATGAATTATGCCATTAAGGATGGCATCTAGTCAACGTTCTTGCCGTACATTAGTAGGACAAAGTAGGACACAAGCTCGGATTACTTGTTTTGTTCTTGTTCTTTTGTTCTTGCCGTACATTAGTAGGACAAAGTAGGGCACAAGCTCGGATTACTTGTACTTTTGTGTGCAACGACAGAGTTCTGTTTTCCCAAACCCTCTGAGTCAGTCGGGCCATTGTAGTGTTGGCTTTCCCGATACGTTTGTCTAGTAGAACCCAGGTAAGTAAAGTTGTCCACATTTTGAAGGGTACATTATCCATAAAGATGACTGGTTTACTCAATCTTTCCACCTTGTGACGACATATCTCCCTTGAAATTTAACCTAGAAGCAGATTCTATGAGCAGTCAAGATTTGTGATTTTACACCAAACTTTGATGTTTACCTGGTCCAAAACAAGAATCTTGTCAGCTTTCTTCAGGAACTGCATCTGATGTGTCACTAGGATCCGGGCTTTGCTTCCGAGCTCTCCCAATATGCACCTGGTAATTATAAAAGTATAACCTTAGAACAAGCCATAGCCAGATACTGAACTGGTCACAAGCATACAATATCATTGGCGTCTGAAAAAGAACAATACTTAGAATTCACCGGTAGTAAATCATGTATGCAATACGAAGGATGATTGAAAAGTTATTGTTACTTGAGGTCTGCAAAGTTGACCATTTGCCTAAGCTTCTAAAGGGTTCCTAACAGATAAATGAATTTTCTATGTCTTTTGCAATATTTTCTTATCCACCTAAGCTTTTAAAGGGTTCCTAACAGATAAGTCAATTTAATTTTCTAGGTCTTTTGTCATACTTTATTATCCGCCTAAGCTGTTAAAGGGCTTCTAACAGATAAGTCAATTTTCTAGGTCTTGTGTAATATCTTAATTTCCATTGTACAAGTGGCTGTATTGCATATAAGTTTTACTAACTTGAGCTCCAGCCACTTTGTCTCTGCACTTTTATTTGTATTTTCTCATGTTATTTTCTTGAATAAAAAAATCTAGTCTATTGAAGCAGTAAGGCATTATAGTTGTATTACATGAACTTGTATAAGATATAGATATACATATTTTACAATTATACATATATTATTCATATTGCTAGCCTGGGTACCATCCGAAAAGTAGTTCGCACCGGCATTCATTATATAGTATATACGTCGCTCCTAGCTCTGGCATTCATTATACGAGGGGCGTGCAATTAGTAATGGTCCTGACCCATTTCCCATAGCAGGAGATTAATGAAACTTGGCACAGTTATAAGTCTTTCTCTTCATAGGAATCACCCAGAGTTATGCATTTCTCCCATCGTTTGATGCAGCTCTGGACACCGATTTTGTAGGACACCCCAGGTTGGTCCTCCAACTGATGCCTCATCAATGGCACAAGAGGGACGACCAGGTCTGGGAGCTGTTTCCACAGACTTCCAGCCACGTTTGAATTCAGGATGCCAGCGTTTTACAAGGTCATATGATGGGGCATCATCACCATAAGTTTCATTTATTTCATCAAAAGTCTTCTTTGGTGTGCGTCCTTTCAAATACAAAAACCGGATCACTGCGCGACACTCAACTGGTTCCATTTCACACCTGGTCCATTTCGCACCTGACTAAGTTCAAACACCAGTAAATCAGAAACCACAATTAGTTCAGAGCTGTCTTTTGCAACATAACCCATAGAGATATGAATTATTACACATACAAAATTTCATTTAGATCAGACAACTGGAAGTGGGTCAGGACCATTACTTATTGCACGCCCCTCGTACAGTGTATCACTTCTTTGATAACAAAAGCGAACATAGAAGCGATGACGGCCCGCCTCAGCGAAGTCTGATATGCGGCGAGGATGAGTGAGAGTGAGAGAGACTATCCGGAAGGTACCCAGACTAGCATATTGCATCAACTCTACACAATGCATAATGTATAATGCATATAATGTACAATGCATTCATTATATAACTATGTACAGTCGCTTCTAACTCTGACATTCATTATACACTATATATATCGCTTCTTTGATAGCAGAAGCGAACATAGGAGCGAACTACTATCCGGATGGCACCCAGGACAATATATTGCATCAACTCTACACAATGCATAATGTATAGTTTATAGTGAATAATGAATAGACTTACTTGTTGAAGAGTTTTCTACCAACTGCAGCGTCCACAGCACTTAGAGGATCGTCCAACAGGTAAATGTCTGCGTCAATATACACAGCTCTGGAAACAATAAGTTATCATCGTTTATTATAGTAATGCGTGCATACAAAAAGTTACATATTCATATATGATTGTTTTATAATCTGCTGGTCGATGACATTCATATTAATCATTTCCTTAATGCAATTTTTATTAGCAACGTTACAACTAACGATAAATGCCAAATGCACTCAACCACTATATACAAAGCTTCGGGATGAATTTTAATTTGACATGATTTACAGATGTAGAAATCGGAAGTTCTGCTGCAGTATCACAAAGAGCTACCATGGACTCTATGTATGATTAACCTGTATGTTGGTCCCACATACTAAATGTCATAAACATCCACTGGCAGCTTCTAGAGTAATTCTGTCCAAAAAATCCGCTCAGAAATTAACCTTTTACAAATTTACCAGCAAAAACCTTCTGAATGAAAGTACTCAAATGAAGAATCGTCTTAAGCTAAGGGCACAACCCGTCGTACGTGCAAATACGTGCTGTCTACGTGCCAAAACGTTGGCAATCTTTTGGGATCCGTAAGTGGTAAGTACCGCCTCCGTACGAACTCGTAGGGAATCCGATGGATTTTAGAGCACGCAGACACGCCGTAGAAATTTAGAAGCAGGCAAAACTTTGTGTGCCATCGGGCTGCGGATTCGGCCCGGTACGTGCCAATACGGGCGACGCGCCTGCCCTGTACAGCCTGAATGTTTTCAGAAATATGTGGCAAACGTGGCCTCCAAAAAAACGTACGGACAAATTGCACGTACGACGGGTTGTGCCCTTAGCTATAAGCTAACACCTTACCTGGCTAGACTGAGTCGCGCCTTCTGACCCCCGCTTAGAGTGACCCCCCTGTCCCCGATGTACGTCTCATCTCCGTGACTCATTCTGCTTATATCCTGGAACAGACGGACAAAAGCGGATATCTTAGAACAGCCGTATGATACGAGTTATTTCTTAAACTTATCCAGACAAGTCTAAAACCTGTCATTTTTTTACAGAGGTTACATTTTGGAAAAGCACTGAATCAGATAAATACTATCAGAAATGTGTTTTGAAATGTCAATAAATCACTGGCTTTACCAAAATAATAGTTCACATTATTCGAAAGAGTTGTTCGTTTTCATTTGCGTGCAATAGAGAAGTTTCAAATGTACTTGTCTTATCCAACAAAGATGATAGATAATTGTCTAGCCAAATGAATGAATGGTCATAAGTTTATAGTTCCATGCAACAGAAAATGTGCAGGCGTATTTGAAATAGTCTTATAAACCATTAACAGTGAAGACGGTTAAAGAATTTCACAGAAAAACGACGATGAAAGTGTAATCACACGTCAAATCCCATACCCTTTCCATCTTGCAGACGCTGACGGCTCTGTCGTACTTTTCTTGGTCGAATGGTTTCCCGAAGTCTACGATGTTGTTCTTGATGGTGTCCGGGTAAGCCCACGGCTCCTGGGCTGCGAAAGCCAGCGTTCCCCGTACGTCCACCTTACCGTCAACGTTCGAAAGTTCCCGCAAAATCGTGCACAGTAGTGCGGTCTGTAACGTGCAGATTGTGACAAATTTGACATAAGTAACAATTCAAAATAAAATTTTATTCTTGATGTACTTTTATTTATCAGGCTGTATGTATCAAAGGAATGCAGCAGGGCTAGCGAACTAGCCGGCGTCTATCATATAAAGAGCTACCTCTGATGATTGGACAATATACAACATGAACTATTTTATTCCGTTCACGGGTACGTGAGTTGTTTTTTTTTTACGAAGTAGATTGTACAGAAAATGCAAACAGCGAATTACTTAAGATACAGAGATAATCTGTTAATACCTTCTTCACGTGAATATTGTAACATCTGATGCTACATACGTGTATGTGTCGTAGTAGCATATTAACATTAGCAATCATGTTAGGTAATTTGAAATGATTTTTCCATGTACCTGAAGCCTAAAGGACAGAGGATTCCAAAAGCATAATCAATTTATCCGTTCACTTATTCATCTAGTCATTGCGTTAAGTTGTATGGATTCTGTCTATATAAGACTAGAGGGAATGCTGTAGACAACCAAAATACAAAATGAATACAAAAATGGAACAGAAAGAAACAGCAAACACAAATTACCTTTCCAGCGCCAGTGGGTCCTATGACAACGATCAGTTCGCCTTCTTTGATATCGACTTTGATATTTCTCAGTGTCGTGGACTGAAAATATGAATGTAGGAACCATTTTTTTTTCACTTTGTCAACACAGATTTAAATGTAACATTAGGGTTTGGACTAGCATGATCCACTTGATTTCCCGTAATATGAAATACATAGAATTCCAATAAATACATTACAATACATAAGACATTATTATATCATATCATATCATATCATATCACATCATCGGATAGGAGGCAGTTTGCCTGTGAAATCCGCTTCTGACAATTGCAATTAAAAACTAGTTTCCATTTTATTTAACAATTAACAATTAAAAACTAATGTCCATTTTATTCAACAATTAACAATTAAAAGCTAGAATCCAGAGTTTGTGAAAAGAGACTGTAATAACAATATAGAGTTCATGTTGGGCTAGGCGTGTACTCAATGCCCCCCCCAGTAACTGTCCAGCTTTGATTTGAACATGTTTACAGAGTCAGCAGCTACTACATCCGCGGGAAGATCGTTCCATGCATTGATGACCCTAACGCTGAAGAAATTGGCCCGAGCTGACTTTTTGGCTAGGGGTTTCACAATCTTGAAAGAGTGTCCTCTCGTACGTCCATCAACATTGAATTTGAAAAGGCGGTTAGGGTCAATGCGGTCAAACCCCTTGACGATCTTGAATAGCTGTATCATGTCGCCTCTCTTGCGGCGGTGTTCAAGGGTGGGGAGCCTGAGGCGGCGCAGTCTATCTTCGTAGGTAAGTTCACCAAAACCAGGTATAAGTCGCGTCGCCTTATGTTGTACTCTATCGAGCAGTTGCTGGTCACCTTTGAAGTGAGGACCCCAAATGACGTTGCCATACTCTAGTATAGGGCGAACCATGGTCTTGTACAATATGGGCACAGTTGTCTCATCGAGCCGTTGAAAACTCTTCCTGATTAGCCCCAGGGTTCGGAATGCCTTGCCGGCGGTGGTGGTACAATGCGCATGGAATTTCAGTTTTTGGTCGACAATTACACCCAGATCCCGCTCCTCAGTGGTTTCTTCCAAGGCGAGGCCTTGCATCTCGTATTGTTGGCATGGGTTACCATACCCGGTATGCATGCGTTTACATTTCGCGATGTTGAAGCTGAGCTGCCAGTCCTTAGACCAATCTGCCAAGTTGTCGATGTCTGCTTGTAAGGTGGCAACCTCCTCTGGAGAACTCACTCGACGGAACACCTTGGTGTCGTCTGCAAAGAGGCGACAGGCACTTTCGATAGTGCTTGGCATGTCGTTAATGAAAATAACAAAGAGAATTGGTCCAAGCACAGATCCTTGGGGAATTCCACTTGAAACCATGGCCCATTCTGACAATTCACCATCAACGCAAACACGCTGTCTTCTGTCTGTTAAAAAGGCCTGAATCCAACCATGCAGTTTTCCGCTAATACCGTACTGGCTGAGTTTGTGCATCAAGCGTACGTGGGGTACTCTATCAAAGGCCTTCTGAAAATCTAGGTAGATGGCATCCAGGGGTTCACTTGCCTCCACTGCTTGAGTCCAAAGGTCCATTGTGGTGATTAGCTGTGTTATGCACGATCTACCGGGCACAAAGCCATGCTGCTGGTCACAGGTATATGTACTACGACATACATTAAAATGTGTGGCTATATAGACACATTGCAATACTTTCTATTGTTCGTCTTTATCCTGTTGCATTCAATTAGCCTTCGGGTTAAAAAATGCAATAAACCTAATAAAGTATATATTGCAATACGTACAATACATTTCAATTCAAATCTTAGAAAAAAACGACGTGTCAAAATATACATTTAGTGCGTTGGACTTCATAGTTATGTTTACGAGATTTCCAAGTGTCACTATGGTATGTTAATGAGGAAATGACGTCACTTCCATGACATCAGTGTTGATAAGAATCCCATGATCCTCCTCGTTCTCTTTCCATCATGCATGGCGACCTCGTAAGAGTGTTATATGGAATAAATGGCATTGTCTCTTTTAACTATGTTGCGCAGGCACATTTGAATCCCTCACTTATTTACATGTAATCTCCGGATTAAATGATGATAATAAGTTTATTGCAAATTCTTACCCGAGGGCTAATTGACAAAAGAAAATGACAGACAAATAATGGTCAGCACTGAAACAGCATAGTAAGCGACTACTCTAGTCTAACTTAAGGATGTAGCTTATTGGGTTTGACTTTTTTTCAGAGACAGTGGAAGACAAACGATCATACTTTTGTTCTCACTTTTGTTACTCCATTACAAACAGCCAGTCAACAATAATGACGAAGACTACCTTCTTCCATCTTGCTGTGTTAATGTCCACAGTCACTCCCTTCGGGCCGAGCTCGGTGGAGGGATTTCTGTCCTGATCTTGTTTGGTAGATGAATCGATGTCAGGCTCCAGAGGCTGTTGCTCATCCAGTGCAAGGAATGTCTACACGAAGAAAGACTGTGCTTTAAGTAGCCTGAATAGTCAAGAACACATGCTAATGTAATTAGCTTAAAGTCGGTATATGGTTTCTGTAAATGGTGGCAAAATGCACATAACGTTGCATATATGTATATTTATATATATACATATGAAATGCATACATTAATGCGCTCTTACTCACAGGCACGCATAAACACACTCCAATAGACACACACGCACACATAAACACACACACACACACACACACACACACACACACACACACATACATACAGAGAGAGAGAGAGAAACGCACACACACACACGCACAACACACACTCAAATACACAACAAACACATGCACATGCACATGCACACACACACAGACGCCTTTATAAAACTCTACCTGTAGGCGATCGACTGAAACTTTGGCATCTGCCAGTTCTTCTATCGCATCTGGGAAGTCATCCACAGCTTCCTCCAGTAGCTCCATGTACGCCATCATCACGAACACCTGGATTAAATGTTAAATGTTCATGTATTGTATCGATCGTCATGGTAAAATGTTCAAGATTAGGAAGCATTTAGAACGCTGTAAATTTCTTTTTGCTGTAAATCATGTCAGCAGTATTTTAAAAACTTTCAATCGTAAGGATATAATTTCATGTATAGTATTTTACACACTTGTATTATCAATTGTATTTCCAACAGTCAGTTTTTGACAACTATGTCTTTGATTCTCATGTGAAAGGAGTGTTACAATTCAGCCAAAAAGCTACCGAATACTTTTGTCAAATAAACCATTATTATTATTATTAGAGTGTGACTTTAGTTAGTCATTTGTTACCATTGTTTGAACAATGTCAATGTATATCATGGTATCAAGCTATATGCAGTCTAATGGTACATACTTTGTCATAAGTGAGATAATTTCATAGTTTAATAGTGTAGCTTCAGTAATTCCATTTTTAACATTGAATATTTCAAGATGAATTGATGATTCTATTTTGTAAAAAATGTTGCAGCTGATGAGCTGAATTGCGATTACAGCAGTCAAGCTACAAGCATACATCAACATACATAATTTAGTAAAATCATCGGGACTGAAATACCTAAGCTATTGAATTTTGAGTAAAAAAAATAGCATAAATCTACAAGGCACTCAGACAATTAACACAAAGGCAATGTTAATAAACGCGAGGCTAATATAAGAGAGGAAGACCATGAGGCTACAGAACAAGATATATCAAGATATAGATATATAACGTTAAATATGCGGTGTAGTATAACATATGTAATACTTTGTCATAAGTAAGAAGTTGGTAATAGAGTTGTTCAGTAGTTTTTTTTAAACATCTGTCTGAATATTTCAAAAGTTTATCGGGTATAAAATGATTTCCCTACACGTTATATAGTGAAATTTGTGAAATACGTTGTCACAACTAAGGTAATTTTGAGTGCGCATGCATTAGAAGGGTCTTCTCGGATGTCCTGTGCATATTTTTAGTTGATTAATTAATGATTCTTACCGTACAAACAAAAGACCAAGCAAGTAAACAAACAAACAAACAAACATACCTTCTCGGCTGTCAGCTCATTACCCGTCAAGACGTACGTCAGGATGATCAAGAAAATGGGGGGATCGAAACCCAACCAGTCAATAATCTCACTCACACCCATCACTAAGTCACCTTTCAGTATGATCCATAACTCCGCCCTGTAAGAAATCATTGACTGTCAGTTAATTGCACATCGGATTAATGCACACTTCTGTTAACTGCACAGAATCCCAGAATCCCAAACCGGTGCGGTCCAGTTAGATAACTTCGCATTATTGCACCGGCCGGATAATTGCACCAAATTCACAGGCAAATAGGCCGTGCAATTAAGCGGCTTCTACTGTACATGATATCAAACATAATCCACGGTATATGTCGGAATTATTTGACAAAAAATATGCAAAAGGAAGACTGAAGTTTTGAACTGTAGTCTGACTTGAACAAGTAATGTAATTCTAATCATAACCGTAATGTCAAACAGACATCATTTATTGATTGCGTGTTGGCTCGAATAAAAATTCCACGCCAGTTCACCTTTATCCGCAGGGTTACCTATATTCGTTGTGTTTATTAAGGGATATCAACTGGACGGACAGTGATTTCTAGCTGTAATATAATCAGAATATTGTAGTTTGAACATTTCTGAAAGCAATATAACGTTAGGTTACCCCGCAGATAAAGGTGAAATAGCGTTACATGTGTATCTCCATCTTTTCGTGGGAATACGAAACTCACTTTCTCAGCTTGTTGATGACGTCAGTGAAGGGTTTCTCCCACGCCTGGAGCTTGATCATCCGGATCGACTGCAGAATCTGGTTCATCATGTCTACACGCGCGTCTCCCGTCTGGTTTTCCAACACACTGGAAAAGAAGAAAAACAGTTCATAATCTACGTATACACAACCCTTCCTTACCCTTATTTCTTTCACCTGACTAACAATCTAGGGCCTTCACACACGATGCAGTCAAATTTGTGGTAACCAATGTATACCGTCGTGCGATATTTGATGTCGTATAGTTTCCATGCAAGTAGGCTGTGGCAGAACCAAACACCGATAAGGACATACAGGGTAAGGAAATGTTTTTCTGTAATAAGATAGCTGAAAGCTTCATTAATCTCACACACACGCGCACAGACACGCACACACAGGCACAGACGCACACATACTACATAACACACATCAACATACACAACCAAACAAACACAAAAACACACATACACAAAGAGACGCACACGCACATACACATTCACGCACGCGCACACACAAAGACACACACACACACATGCACACACACATACATACACACACGCATACACACACATACACGCAAACAAACACATACACACACACAAACACACACACACACACATACACACAAACAAACACGGTACACACACACACACACACACACACAAACACTGTATAAAACCTTTTGGACATACCCATATTTGATGTGAAGTGGTGTCAATGACAGATCGATGACTAACGTCACGACTATGTAAGCGAACCCCGCCAGGATAGACACGCCCATGAAGTTGATCAGGTACGCTGAGATCACTATGGTCAGGAGGGGACCCATCCAAATGTCGTGGAGACCGTCAAACACCTGAACAGGACATGATATATAGTATAGAGAGAACGCTATCGCACGACAGTTGTACACGGTGCAATGTATTGCAACATCTATTACACAAAGTACAAAATAGTTATCCCTACTTACCCCTACTCCGCAAGGAGGCGGGGTAAGGGACAGAAGATCCACCCAAGTCTCGACCTAGTTCTCGCAACTCTCGCGAGAACTAGGTCACTCCGTGAACAAGATGGACTAATAGCCATCAAAAATTTGAAAGTACGTGTGTTTACCTTTAAAAAGCAGTCACTGCTTGAAGAAAATTCTATTAACTGTGCACATACCTGACTAATTAATCTGTTCAACGACAAAACAGAGGTATAGAATGAAGCTTGACATCTTTGTTAACATAACAATAAGGTCTAACATAATTGTATAATATAGTACTAGTATTACAACGGAGTAGGCTCATCATTAGTATTGGTATTGATAATACATGTATAATCATTAGTATCGGAGTTCGAAAATAGTAACTGTTGAAACTATATGCTGTCCGCAAATTCTGAAGAAGACAACTCTACACCTGATAAAGTCAATCTTAATCATTGTCGGCCTTCTTTTCTCTCCAGTTATTCAACAACACTTAACATGTTGTTAACAGCAACTTACATCTTCGAATCCGTCCACATCTTCTGCGAAGATGTTGACGACTTGGCCAGTTGAAGTCTTTGCAAGACCGCCAGTGCTCAGTCTCAAAACCTGTGAACGAGCAACAACCACCTAAGTATTAATAACCACCTAAGTAATAATAATCTTCATGGTCATGCAAAAATGGTCTAATTTCTTTTATCCATTAGACCACATATGGGAATAAAAACAGCTTATACTGTAAATAGTTATAATTAGGATATATCATTGTTTACCTGTTGTTATCAACTTTATATCAAACTTAATGCATTTAGTCCCATTGGAGCATGAACATGCAATAAACATCATTGTCATAGTCAATAATAATCAACATTCATTCGCATACATGCGACACGTACCTATACGTCTACCAAAATTACAGTAAAGGCATATGTAATAATCATTTTATGCACCACAACTGCCACACACACACACACACACACACACACACACACACACACACACACATACACACGCGTACATAAAAGGCACGTAAACATTGATCTTCTAAGCGAAGGTATAATAAAAAAAACTAGAAATTGTACCTTTTCGTACACAAGGTTGCATAGTGCCGTCCCCATGTTCCATCCCCACATACTGACCGGCCACTCGTAGTAGCCAATGATGACCTCAAAGAAATCCACGGCCGCCAGGATCCCCGCGTACATGTAGACATCGCTGAGAGTCATGGTACTGCCGGGCTGGAAGTACTGGATGATGTATCCCATGATGATCGGCTCTATCAACTCGGCAGCTTCCTGGCGGCACATAAGAACGTTTTGTTTATACCCCTGTCACATTATCCACGATCTTCGGGCGTATCGATGGAAGATCGGTCATATTTAAGATCGACAGACGGTTGCGTGTATTTTTCACCTGAAAACTGTCACTGTCACATGTAAGACATACTTTACACCTTGTACAATTGTTGTGCAATAAAGTTAGCATTATAAGCGAGTCTTGGGCGATTGCTGCAGAATCGTCGTCAGATCGTTTTCGCCAAATTTGAACGGGGTATTATGCCGCGGTCACATAGGTCGTGCGATCGTCGTACGATTTTGATGCCATAGGATTTCCAAGCAGGCCGTGGTAGAACCAACCACCGACATGGATTCAAAACAACAGCATTTTGTGTACCAAGACTGTTCAACTTTCAAAATTGTAACATAATTTGTAATATATTGTTCTAACAAGTTGGGGCAAATAATTTAATTCATTATTTTACAAAGTAGTATTAATTTTTCATTTGCATTTTTAGTCACCATATCTAAAAATATATCCAAATCTGCTATGCTATGTATAAAAGGCACAACCTTCATTAACATATCAAATCAAATCATATCGTAAAGTCACCTACCTCATATATGTACATGATGCCAATTAGGATATATCTCAGGCCGTAGCATCTGAACAGGGCTTTCGGTAGACTGGCAGGCTTCTTCGGCGTAGCTTCCTTTAATTCTCTTTCCCAATAACTGTACAAAAAAAGGCGAGTTGTTTCTTTTAATAAATTTTTTAAACATTTTTGTTAACAAAATTTATTTCTGCTATGTTGACATGAATTGAAAAAGAAGAACCAAAATGAACATTCTGAAACAAGAATATGACCCTATATAATGATACGTGTATTCAGTTTTCTTTATTGGTATAAACAAAATGGTAACATTGTGAAATTAACACGGATATATCAAAAGAATTACATATATTTCAAATTCTTATATAACATACAAGAAGGAAAGCCGAGCAAGTTGATACATATTCATTTTTAGGCTCTTGTATACTTGCGCAGTAATCTTTGGTTGAATTCTTTTTTTTTGGTACTGTCTTGCGCATTGGCCGTCTCATATTTACTAGGGTGAACATAGGACAGATAAGGAAGCCATCTACATCAGAGATTTAGAACCATCCTTGAGCAGAGACGGTGGGCGTTATAGATTTCCTGCAATTTATGATCCACTGCTCACCAGGTCACGTGCCCTATCTGCATAACGTGACGTCACAGCAGCAGTGGATTACTCATTGCTTGACAAAGACTGGAGCTGTTTTGGTAAGTGCAACTTTTTGCGTTGGAAATTACAGTTTAACTCGTTCCAGAATTCTACCAACACAGATTAACTTTCCAGCTAATATGTCCATATGGATTAAGGTGGCAAGAAATGTTTGTCTTTTTTACTCACGGTCTGAACTCGTCAGTAGCCACCAGTGACGTGTCCTTCTCTCTCAGTGGGTACAGGTCCGCATTCTCCAGTCTCCGCTTGTAACCTGTCGCCACAATGGCGTTGGCCCAACTGTAAAAATAATAATGATTCAGATTATTTGTAAAATTATCGAAAAAACGACCAGCACAACCCCGGCATCCTGCCAAGCCAAACGAATTTTAGAGATTAAGAACGAATTTTCTTACAACTTGTGCATTTTGTTGTCATACTTTTGCGTATTACGCAATATCCAAATTATAAAAAAATGGGCGAAAATAACACAACGGTGTCCCAGTGAACGAACCCCTCGGTTCCCCAAGTGCAGTGAGATACTATCTTAAGAATTTTGCCCGGGAACAAAATAGACGGAAATAAACCTGAACAAACACGTATTCGTACATTAAAACAAAACAAACAAACACACAAACAGACCAAAAACAACAATTCCGTTTTTGCAAATGTAAGTAGATAGAACAAGTTGTGTGTTGACATCTGAATTCTCTCGTTGATAGTAATATCTTTTCCAAAGCTTTTGGTGTAAGGGCAGGGTACCCCTCATGTTCAAAATGTGAAAGATCTTAAACTTCGGTTCCGATTGAAACGAGGGGCCCTGTTGGGCAGTTCATGTGCTATTTTGAGCGTGATTCGTAAGCAAATGTGACCCCGTAGGACACCTTGCGGCTCCCGGCGCATTTTGTTAGGCCCGGTCGAGCCCCGGGTTGAACTTAAGTCGGATTTTAAATGAACCCGGGACCCGGTAACAAACAGACGCCGTGACCTGTGACCCTAGGGTACACCGAGGAGGGCACCCTATATCCGGTAGTCCACCGGGTCAAAATTGTGGCTTCGCAAACCGGCGCAGTTAGAAGTCTAAGTTTACTGATTTATTTATTCATTTATTTATTAGGATTCTCCATATACGATGACAATGGAGGGTATGGCGAAACAGGTGTCAAAGGTCACCTCTTCAAAGCCGCCATACACACATGTTCGCACATGTTTACACACGGCGGGGTTATACCGCCACTTACGGGGTGACATACCCTTTCGCTGGCTAATTACAAGACGGGGATGCGCCAGGTCTCCCGTCCGGGTGATTTGAAGTGAATCACCAACTCCAGACAGATGTTCGATGAAGGAGAATTTATAGAATACAAATTAACTGCAATCATTGTAGAGAAGACGATGGAGCATATATCATTATGCACATGGGGTCACAACAGGCAACAATTCCCAGGGAAACCGCTGTCAAATTGATAGTACTTACCAGAAGAAGAGCTTGGAGAACCAGTTGGCCGTTTCCATGGGGTTTCGCCTCTCACCTCGGGCATCTTGGTTTGACCGTTTTTTTCCATCCTTCTTCTTCTGTAATAAAAAAAATGACGTCGGTGACTATATCCTTTACAATGAAGCGTGTGCTCTTTTTGAATATCCCAACGCATAAGTTAATATTGGTTTCAACAGTGATATGTGAAACGCAAGAGGCAATAGAGTACAGTCTATTGGCTCACAGGATTTGAACTCGCAAATAACTATCCGTACTGCCAATTCATGAAGACTAACTAACTAACTGAAAGGCTATATACGTAAGTTCCAAAGCAGTTAGACTGCTCTTTAAAGGCCCTATTTCGTCATACAATATAGTTCAACTAGCTAATACTGGATCGTTGGTCAACGCGTTGCATTGAATCACGCCGTTGCACATGATTTCTTGACAAACCGTTCTGTTGGCTACCTTTTGCAAATGATACATTTCTTGACTATGGAAGTACATGTATTATATCTCTCTTGTATACGCTTTCAGGTTTTATTGAATGACAGGTATGACTATTATAAAGTTGTTGATACCTATATCATTTAAAAAAAATGTTTTCTATGTGTTAAAAATGCTGCATTCGGCGGTAATGTTGTTGTTATTTTGACTGTTGTGACCTACTGGTATCTTTCTCTTTTAATTTTAAGAAGACGACTTATTAATTAGCCACAAAGATTTCCTGCAAATGTGTCTTTTCCCTTGGCAAGGTTTACGTGTGGTGCGTACACATGAACTTATTGTTTGAATTCCAAAGTTTTGCTCGGTTTCCTTTTTACTCATTTGGCCACATGCGGCAATCAGTGCATTAGGCCTACGGGAAAGAACGTGCATAAGATTATCATGATGTATAATTATGTGACAAGTCGAGTCTGTAGCATGTTATTAACTGGTTCAGATGGTCAAACTCTAGACCCACAAGCCATGAATTTATTTTGTGCGAATGTAGACAACATTAACCATTGTCTACTAGGAGCCGGTCGGAGGACGTATTTAAGGGATCTTGGTTTTTCCGTCCATTGTAGGTGAAGAGACTTTGGTTGACTGTGCGGTTGTAGGTTTGTCTGAAGTTGCTGTAGCTTGCGAAGTGGTGGGGCTCTTGGTTGTTGCAATATATGGCTAATCATATTAAACCAACACCCTACATTGTTTACTACACAGGGGGGGGGGGCTGCATGCTGACAGTTCACCATAATTGTTTTGCAAATCAGTCGTTCTTTCTTTAATTTTTGCAGTTTGAAGAAAAACTTACCTATTCGATAATACCGCATGAAATAGACTAACGTAATCATATGAAAAGAAGATCAATTGAGATTATGAAGGTATCAAATTCCGCCGCCTTAGGCGACCTACAGTGTGTTGTTGTCTACACATGTCAATGAGGGTCTATTTAGTGTAAATTGAAATACCTAGTAGCTTACTTTTGCACAGACACTAGAAATACCAATGAAATACCACTAGAAACGAACTAGTTGTACTAAAACCTACATCGACGAACTAGTTGTGCATTTCATTTATGTTCACATTTTGTTCTCTAGAATTGGGTCAATTTATTTTGAATAGGAAGACATTTTGACATCATTCATGACAGCACAATTAAAACGCTTTCCTACTCCTATATAAAACAACTTGATAAAGCAGACAGAAATGCATGGTAAGCAATTGTCCCCTTGTATGGTTCATTCGAAGCTTTAGTAAATCTTTGCATTGGGTTGTCCGTACAGCCGTGGTACTAGTTTGTCTGTATAAGAGGCCAAAATAAAGATGTCCTAAGGAGTTCCCTGTCCATGACCAATTTTTGCATGCGCACCCCTGGGGCATTCTGCTGTTGGACTAGTTTCTTGAGTATAAGATAAGAACTTTTCTTTAAACGAAAAGCAACCCAATTTTTCATCAATCTCCGGGGTTAGTTTAGGGGTTAGTCTTAGGTCTATCCGTAATTTACATCATGCATGCAACAGCAAGGAAATTACTCTTCGCTGTACGCCCAAACTCGGTGTCTGGAATTACTAGTTACTCCCAACCATCTGTGAATGACATTCTAGCAAGAAACATACAATTCATATCTACATACTTAAAGAACGAAAATCAATTTTGAAGAATGAAAACATGATTGAAGGAATGTCCATCAAATATGCAACAAAGGGGAATCATCTGTACAATTGTTAACAAGACGCGCTACTTTTTTGCAATTATTAGGTGGCCCGTAGCAGTAATAAAACGCCATCAAAACTGCATCTACATACAAATCAAAATTTATCTTTTACAGAAATCCTCCCTAGTAACTTTTATCACTAAAAATTGCTCATGTACAGAGAATTATGGTTTGAAAGACAACAGGTGGGGTTACATATGTCCTATTTCGTAACAAGTAACAAGACGCGCTACAACTAGCTCTTCCACATACCTCAGTCAGAAGTGAAGCCTTGTCGTCTGAACCAAATACATCTGATCCAAAGCTGTCCTGTAGATCAGTGCGGATATCCGATTTACTGTATCTCCGCTTTTTCACCATGATGAGGAATGAAAACGATGTTGTTGATGATGCAAACTAAAGGTAGTTTTACTCAATACTAACGTGGAACAGGTTTGTCTGCTTCGGACTGGGACAATTCATGACTGGCGCATGCGCGGTAGTTTGGTTGAAGTTGTCTGCACGTTTAGACGATGGGCAATTTTTTTGTACAAAAGTTTCAAAGTCCTTCGGAGGCAAAAGTTTCTTTCCTTGGACTGTTAAACTATGGAACTCTACAAATAACTACTGTTTATAAGCCTGTATATAATCTTCAAGCCTTCAAAAGCAATGTTCACTATTATTCCTTGCTTGATGATTTTTCTACCATCCATTCTATTTTATAATTTACTGTCTATAAGTGGTCAAATTGGATCGCAGTGAGCAAACACCGATTACACAAAGCTTGCTTAATAAGTCTACCTATTGGAAAGGCGATTTATTTATTATTGAAAACTGACACATTGTATAATACAACGTCAATGTCGATCCGCAAATATTTAAACAGACAAATGGACTATTCTCCAAGCAGAGGTTGAGTCGCAGAGATATAGTAGTAATCGTGAAATTTACCGGCGCGCTCCTCCAAGCAGATGTTGAGTCAATCAATCAATCAGCCGCGGGCATCGGGGGAGATGCATAGCGGCTGTAGACATGTCCCTCCAAGATGTTCTGTTTTAAGCCAGCCGGTAAATTTCTCGACTACTACTACGTATATTTCCGCGACTCAACCTCTGCTTGGAGGATACAAATGGACCAAAGGCACAGTCACGTAAAACTACGCTGTTTGGGCAGTTGTTTTGGTTGATAGATTGTCTGTTTCCGTTTTACCTTGTAGTGACAAAGACTTCCAGGTGATATATTTTATTCTTTTTGGTGCATCATTCATGAATTTAAAAAAAAACTGTGCCCACTTCTTACAATCGTCTGATTGTCTACATAGTACTTTCTTGGTATTTGTATGACCGAAGTAAGAAGTGAAAGAAGGTAAATATATTATAAATGCTTTTGAATGAGGCGTGTGTTCTTTTTTAAGAGCCCCATAACTTAAGATTAGTTTCAACGATGCTATGTAAGGATGCTTTTCTGTTTAAAGTCGCAAAAGGACATGTACAGCTTTTGCAAGCTTTTCGTAAAACTTACAATCTGTACTACCAGAAACGTGCACTTTATATGGGTATTCTCATTACAGTTGTATATCATCCACAGTCCTTAGAGCTATATACACGCTCTTCTGATAGCGTACTTCTTTTACTGTTCTTGTCAATATATTAGATATCGATTACTTTAATTTGAGTCTGCTAAGATGAACAAGCCGTGTGACTCCTACAAAAACTATGTTGCTTCTTATGGGTGTTCTGTGGTTCAATTTGTAATACTGTACCAGCTTGTAGTTCTGTTCTTTAGTAGCATTTATTTTTTTTTTGCTGAATTTTTTTCCCTCCCGCATTAGATTTGGGTCACCATACTAGGATGTCATGATAAAATGAAGCCATTCATCATCATCAATCAAGTCATTGTGGCCTATAAGGACCAAAACAATAGGATAATGGCGAAACTCGTCCGACAACTTCAGGTGGTGCCCCCTGTTTTGTTAAAAGGTCAATCGTCCAAAGGTTAATAGATGCATAACGTTACAGCCAACAAGTGGATTTTTTAATGGCAGGAAAGGAATTAAAGAATTACTAGACAGTTTGGTTTTGAGGTATTTCTGTTTCATGTAACGTCGTAGAGACAGTCTGAAAATGCTGACAGGACATTTATAATATTTGTGGTCCGTTCCAAAGGTCGGCGGTGTGTGCCAAAGTTCGGTCCGGCGAAGCATAGCCTCATTTCTGACCTAACGTTTGCTGACCCCTATCGCTAACTGACAGGCGTGACAGGACATGTACTGCACATTTACTGCATGTTAGACAACTCTTCTAGTAAACAAGGTGAGTATGCAGTGTACAAGTTTTGTTGTTGTTGGAGGGTATAAGTCGCTTCCTAGTCCGCTTATTTACGTACCAGGGTGTTGAGTAATCTTGCACCCGTCGCTGTATTAAAGCAGTACAGCCACGTTGACAGTTCTTCTGATCCGGTATACGTAGTTTTTACCTGACTGGCAACAGTCATAGAGCCATGCCCGGTTGCTTATTGCACAGGTGGTTGTAGTACTTATGCCCCCTTTGCACTAGGACGACGCTCTCGTCACGCTCTCCCTGCGACATAGATAGGCTGGGTGACCAGGTCATGTTATTCTTGGCTACTCTTCAAGCAGATATTTGCCTGTATTTACGTGTTTTTAGGCATTTCTAGGGCTTTGGTATCTATATTGTCTCAATGCCCGCCGGCAAACGTTGGCAACCAGTTTACACCGACAAACAGCTTCGCTTCACTGATTTTGTACCTTGTGCGCGAACCTTAAAGCCTCATGCCTTGCGTGCTTGAACACACATAAGAGAGTTTGTACATGTGAAGTACATGTGGAAGACACAGGCATTTTGACAATACTTATAATCATTGGTATGGTTTTACGTCCTAGTAAATTGGTCATGATGTTGTTGCTATGGCTGTCAGTGTTGGTGGCCCGCCAATATAGATTTTCCGGATTACAGTGACTTATTCCAGGTTCGTACGGTCGTTGACCATGAGAGCACCGCCCTGTGACCGCCTGATGTAACTTTGTGGTTATTTGCATACCATGAAGTGTTATACGATGACCTTCCATGTGCTATTTAAAGCCCCGTCTTGTGACTGTCTGACGTAACTATGTCCTTATTTGCATACCTGTTACCCGATGAACTTTGCCCTACTTATGGTTGACAACTCCGACCGGATACAATCGAATTTGGGTCGTAGAATGTCGCTAACCCGGAACCAGACAGTCTTGACTTGTAATATCAGATAAGAAGGCTTCCCCAAAGGTTATAAACGCCCTGCACCTCAAAAGAAAGATGCTAGGGTGCCCAAACTACCAATGTCACATCTTAATCTTAATATCGAACACAAAAGGCAACTAGAGATAAATATGTGTACTGTCACACATACACACAGGGTCGCTTTTAAGTGTAATTTATGCCAGGTGAAATTCTAGCTAAGTAATGATAAAAGGCAGATGTGAACATATACAGCCCCACCTAAACAGTGACCCTTCTGCAATAAGAAATGGACTAGCCTCGCCAGAACAACCCCCCCATTCAGCAAGTTCTAAGTACTTGAGACACACGTACGTACACTCGAGGTGCAAGGGACGCTCGACCAAACAGAAAACAGTGCACGTAATAAAGCTTGTCTTATTTTACTGCCTGCATAAATTATGCAGATGATCGTCAAAATTTGCATAATTAACATGTTGCTATATTCCTCTCTACTTTAAGGAACATATGGTATGAACATCAAAAGTGTAACGGCTTTTTATAATTTTGAAATTGATATGCAAATTATTGCCTCATTTGCATAAATTTCAGATCTCATGGTAATCTTAATGATAACAATTAGATTTGACGAAAATATTAAACACCTACCATTTAACAGTAAGGCTGCATTGGTAATTTTCATTTGCTGAAATTATGATAATGAGCTCCCTCAAAGATACACTACCTAGCAATTATAGCAATTATCTATTCAAATGGAATAACAACATATATTCTGTCAAATCAGAAAAATAACTCATCTTTGTCCTTACGTATTGATAGCCCTTTAGTCTTGACCAAACGTTATTTAATATCATTTGGGCACAATTTGACAAACCCACAAACCAAAGTGCACAAAAGTCTAGCCCCTTTATATAGCTTGACATCATGATGGTTAGACAATGGTAGCTTGTGAATAAGTAATATAGAGTAATGAATAAATAATAGAGAGTAATGGATAAGTAATTTGTCCATTGGTCACTGATTGTGACGTAAAAATTCAACATGGCGGCACCCATGGATTGTGAAAATTCAACATGGCGGCACCCATGGATGGCTAAGGAAACAATACAGCGCTCGCGGCTATGATTCTTTCCCGAGCCCCTACCAACACCCCACGTAAATAGAATTAGCCGGCCCCGGGAGTTTATGCCGCCCGGCATAATTCCCTTCGCCGGCTGGAGTTGTACTCTGATTACCAGGGTAGTCCTAGATACAACAGTAGACGAGATATACAACAAGCGCTTTTGAAAAAGCCGACGTTTGCAACGCACAAAGGTTGGGTTGCACAAAGGTTGGGTTGTACAAATGTTGGGTTGCACAAAGGTTGGGTGGTACAACGGTTGGGTTGCACAGTAAAGGTTGGGTTGTAAAGTAAGAAGGTGAACCAACGGAAAATTGTAAACCTATCCATATTGGTCCTGTTACATATATGTGCCTCCTTTTTTGCGGTGTTGAAAACAGTTGTTAAATTTGTGAATGTCTAGATGAATAGATAAACAGACCGTATTCACTACCACTAGAAACATGGTTTTCCAGATGAAAATAAGGTTAATGGTGTAAACTGTGCTGCTTTCCTAATTATATTGATTACATATGACCGGAGGACACACTAGAATAGCTTTAGACATAAGGTCACGCCGCACTGACTCAGTCAACTTTATGAATAACATCCTCACGCGCATTGATTTTTTTTGCCTATTTTAGATAAAACAGTAGCATTGTGGCCATATGAGATCCAATAGTATCCCTAGTTAATCAAAACGCTATACTTGTAAATGCATGTAAGTTCGCGGGGATTTAATTTCGCGGTAGCGGGAAATGACTTTTCGCGGTGGTTTTAAGTTCGCGGTAACACCATAGACTGCAGTCTAATACTAGTTCCACAATAGAAAAATGTTTGCGGTGATTTTAAGTTCGCAGTGTAGTGGTCACTGCGAAAACCGCGAACATTTCTGCATTTACAGTAGTTGCAAAGCAAAGGGATCTGCTTTCCAGGGTAGCGGGGCAGCTGCAGGCACATTTAACGTAGCATAATACAGTATCGGTCCGCGACCCTTGTAGTCAAGGCTTAGCTCGGGCATGCATAAGCAGTGCGTCGTAGTACTAGAAAGAGCCATTAAATTTAAACTGCGACGCACAATTTAATTGAACTGCGATATGTTGACCTCCGCTGGGGGTCGAATAAAAGTGGCCTTTATAAGAGAACGAGCAAGCCAACTTTCATGTAGCATAACACCTGAACGCCTGAGTAAATAGGTATAGCCATCATGTATCTTGCATTTTATTGTTGAAGAATTGATTGAGGTCGTATTAAGTCGTCGGCCAAAATCTAATCCCGTTTTTTTTTTAATGAAGATTTAATTGTATACACAATTCACTACCATTTCATTCATAGCTTCTTCGTGTATGCAGCTAAACTAAAATACCATGATTACAAACGCTACTGAAACATCCATTTCTTCACCAAGGTCGTTATTTTACAATCTCTTTTCTCTTGCAGCATGAGTGTTAGACAGAACACTCGGGTGAAGCCATGGTGCCCTGTAACCGTAGAACCCCTCCTCATCGTGGGTTTCATCGGGTTGGTAGCGTCGAGCCCCACCTACTATCAGTACATCTACAACTTCCTCGGAAACGGCACACTGCCGACTAACACCAACACCAGCAGCTGCGACAGCAACGTGAGCGATCCAGCTTACCAGAGACAGCTCAAGACTCAAGCGGAGACGTCTCAATGGCAACTGTACCTGACCCTGGCCCTGGCCATCCCGGGCGCTTTGTCCACCATCGCGCTGGGGACGCTGTCCGACACGTTTGGGCGGAAGGTGGCGCTGCTTGTGCCGCTCGTGGGCGGATTGCTGAGTGCAGTAGCGGGAGCCGTGATCATCAACTTCTCGTTTCCACTGGAAGTCATGATCGCAGGTAACGTTAATGATATGTTCACACATCTCAGGTAACCACCCACTTTTTTTCATCCAGTCCCCGTAGTTCTATCCAGTCCCCGTAGTTCTATCCAGTCCCCGTAGTTCTATCCAGTCCCCGTAGTTCTATCCAATGCAAGTAGTTCTGGCAAGCAGTACCCGTAGTTCTAGCAAGCAGTACCTGTAGTTCTAGCAAGCAGTACCCGTAGTTCTAGCAAGCAGTACCCGTAGTTCTAGCAAGCAGTACCCGTAGTTCTAGCAAGCAGTACCCGTAGTTCTAGCAAGCAGTACCCGTAGTTCTAGCAAGCAGTACCCGTAGTTCTAGCAAGCAGTACCCGTAGTTCTATAGCAAGCAGTACCCGTAGTTCTATCCTGTACCCGTGGCCAAACTTAGCGTTATATTTCCAGCATCCGTAACCCTATCCAGTATCCGTTCGATATTACGTTCATATGGACCAGATTAGTCAGGCAAGCAGTTCATTACAAACATGTTCTATCTGGAATATAGTTGCATGTAATGCATGATTCACTTAAATAGAAAAATGACAAGCTTAATTGTTTCCATTGAATGTGTTTTACTAGGGAACTTCGTGTACGGCTTGTCGGGAAGTTGGACTGCCTTGTTCGGCGGCTGCTTCGCCTACATCGCTGACATCACGGACCCGGGCAGGCAGCGGACCTTCCGCGTCGCCCTCCTTGAAAGCGGTGTCGGCATTTCTTCGCTAGTCGGAGAAATCGGGACCGGTTACTGGATCCGCGGCGGGGGCATTCCTCAAGGTTTCCAACAAGTCAGCTGGGGCATCGTCGGCTGTAGCGTCTTCTGTTTGTTGTATTTGTTCACTCTAAAAGAGACTAGACCGGCGGTGAAGAAAGACACTGTAATATCCTGTAGCCATTTTCGCAGGTGTTTTAATGCCTTCTACGAGAAACGTTACGAAGGTCGGAGAAGAAAGTTACTGCTTGGTACACTAGCGTATCTCCTTGTGATTGGTTGTGGAAGCGCTTCGAACAGCCTCATCACGATTTACGTCCTTGGGGCCCCGTTCTGCTTCACGTCCGATCTGATAGGACTGATGAAGGCTGCCCTTGGGTCAACGTTCCTGTTCAGTCTTCTCGTCATCCGTGTCTGCAACAGCTGTATGTCCGAGTTTGCCATGCTGATAGTGGGTTGGAAGTATTAATAATTAATGTTTATTTGCAAAATCATGCCCGAGGACTATTTAATTACAAACCTGGTTTGGAATTAATTCTGCTAAATAGATGTACGAGATTTCCTAGCATCTTTCCTTGCAATCTATGTTGGTTGTAATCTGTTGTTTCTACATGTTGCAGGTAGCCTTTGTCTCCCTCATCGCTGGGCAGACTTTACTGGCGTTTGCTGGCGACTTTGGCAACCCGGAAATAGCTGTCTTCATGGGTAATTAAAGCTTATAACTTTAATGGCTGATAGCCCAAGTTCACGAACAGCACGTGTGTGGGCGAGGCATGTGATGAATGCTTTAGTTCAGGTCTCCAGTTTGCAACGTCAATCAACAAATTTTTAAAACATTTATGGAGCGTACATGATAATGGGCATTATTACGGAATATTGATATGACTTACTCTATTCATTCCCTTATCATTACTGTAATATTTTTATTGAAAAAATGTTTGATACTTTGATAATCATCCGTAGCCTCTCCATTCGCTCGATTTTTTTTAAAAATCGAGACTAAATGAAGGCTCTGACTTTGACTTGACTGGAGAATGACTTACAAACCAGAAGAATGATGTCTATGTGTTTTCTTACAGTACCAGTTCTCATGATGCTTAGAGCTATAATCCCCCCAGTTATGAAGGTCATATTGTCCAGGGACGTATTGCCAAGTGAACAAGGTGCGGTGGTACTTTTTCTGATAGTCATTTCAGTGAATCGATTGAATATATAACTGGCAAAATAGATAAATAGAAAGTATGATATAGTGGAAACCAATTTTGAAAAAAAAACTGATCGTCTTGAACCCATTGCTCTTTCTTAGACATTATATTTTTCACCATGGAAGTTTCCAGATGCAAAGTTGTTGCATGCTTGTGTATAACAAATGACTCGATTATTTGTGTGTTTGTTTCTGTCTCCCTCTTTCGCTATCTTTCTCTCTTTCCCTCTCTCTAACTCTCTGTCGCTGTCTGTCCCTGGCGTTCTTTTGCTCCCTCTGTCTCTGGTTGCCCGTCTCTCTCGAGATCTCATCTTCTCTCTGTTTCGTTTTCTTTCGCTTTCTCTCTGTCTCTCTCTATCTCTCTTTCTCAGTCTGACCCTGTCTTTCTCTTTCGGTATCTCTCTCTCCCTCTCTGTCTCTTTCTTCGTTTCTGTCTATCAGTTTCTCTTTCTCCATCTCTCTCATTTCTTTCCATCTCCGTCTCTCTGCACCCGCATTGCAGTTTCTATATTTTCTGCACGAGGGCAGTCATGTTTCTTTTCGTTCCTCCACGGTAGTACAAGTCAGCTATCTCCGACAAGTTCTCAAACTCAAAGCGACGGGACCATTTCTTTCCCCAGGTATCATATTCGCCGTTCTCGCGAGCACGGACAGTGTGGGACATGTCATCTTCTCTCTCCTGTTCAACAACATCTACTCCAGCACGGTCGGCTTCATGCCGGGGTTTGTGTTTCTCCTGGCGGCCGGAATCGCGGTGATAGCGGCTGCTGTCATTGGGTGAGTCAAGAAGGAATTTTGCCGTGGAAGGGAGTTTGCCGTGGAAGAGAGTTTCGAAACGGGGCAAAACTCCCTTCCAGGGCAAACTTCCTTTTCTGGCATAGGATACTAGTAACCACAGGAACAAATGGTAGATTACCCCTATATTTCTGTTCTTACCTGTGTTAGTGCCTGTGTTGAATTGTTACGTTGCTGTCGTTGTAGCTGTATATTTATCTATGTAGAATCTAATACACGTTTTTTTCTCTATTCACCAGAATCATGCAGTATTATGAACCAAACAAAGACTACAAGCCCTTGTCTTTGCCAGAAGACCCAGACGACCCAGGAAAGAACGCTGTTAATACTTAGATCAAAGTATCAGAACTATTACGGTCACATATTTCTGGAAATGTTTATAAACTTGATTAAAAAGTCTTGAGCTGATGTTTTCCAAGACAATGTATAATACCTTTACGATATGCAAATTTTACAATATAAAACGGTTTGGACCGCGTATATATTGTTGTACTCACAGTCTACCTCAGACGTTCTGTGCCATATATCGTTCGTATACTGTTGCTATTTAAATACTTTTGAAAAGGATTTCTTTCATTTTATTGATTGTTTTATGTAAACTCCGAGAGTATGAATCGCGCACACTTTTTTTTTTGTTTACGGGAACATTGATTACGTAATAGGTATATTTTCTTTTCCTTTTAATTCGGGAGGAGTTTATATCGCTACCAAACACGGTCATATTCGTCATTTAAAAAAAATGATGTTTTTATGAGGCTCAGTAAGTTCATATCGGCGATCTTTTCGAAGAATAAGTCACAAATAACAGAACAATATTCAATACTTAAGTTCCCGCGTACTATATTTTTACAGAAGGTCTTCTTGTCTTTTCTGGTCGACTGGTATACTGGTATATAGTACTATATTTCATGGAAGTTATTTTAAGTTGCTACATAATACACTTAGATCGTTGTTTGGTTGGATACAACTGTTTTCGGTAAAGCTGGGTGTAGGGATATGGCAGATATTTATTGGTACAATTGGTGCTTTAAATACGTGGCCAATGCTGCTTTGAAGGTTGAATAAAAAACCACGAGGACGGCAAAGATCTACCTAATTCTCTGTATTTTTTTCTTTATGTTCACTACATTTGACTGCGTTTAGTTATTTGAATTGTTTTATAAGATTCAGATTTATTCATTTGTACTTAAATGGACTCAAAACACATAACACACCAACCATCTTTCAGCCTTATCAGTTATGGCATAATGTACGCTATAGACGTAGACTTTCTTGTTCTGGTTGACTAATATTTAGTAATTTTGAATTTGCTGCCTTGTACAACGATTAATGATCATTTCATCATAACATATATCCATTCGATACCTCTCCACCTTACCAGGGTGCAAATGTGACATTTGTATGAATTGGATGGGAAAACGTTTTATTTTTCAAATTTAGAATGCAACCAAAGGTTATGTCAGCAAATATATTTGAAAAGGATAGAGTAAGATTTTTTTATTATTTTTGTTAAATGTTGTTAACACATAATTGCATCATTAGGCTACAAGCTTTCCGGCATATACTAGTATTCCTTTCCCGGCATCATAACCTTCCCGGTCGAAAATCACCCCCTGGTCTGGTGACCCCCAACAACAACATACGCCAATGCCTACAGAGAGGCCGGTAAAGGAGGATAACTCCTAGTTTGATGTGCTGTCTGTTAGGATGACCTGACCTGTCGGGCACGGTTCAGGTGGGAAACAGAACGGTAGAGTGGGCAATAACATGGCTGATTACACGAGAAGTGTGTGGGCTCTGGCTCTCTAGACGTAGTGGTATTATATCTCTTTTACCGTCAGTATTTTCGAACCGCCAATATATAACTATATCGCACAACAATTGTACGAGGTACAAAGTATGGCATCTGCATAACTACAGTTCTATAGCTTAACTTAAGGCTTATCTAACTAATACAGGAGTTGTAGTATGGGATAAGTTTCTTACAATCATTGGAGGCTTTTACAATCATTTGAGGATTTTCGTTTGGTCGTTGACGTTCTTTATCTCTGAAATTCGTTGAGTAATTTTCGAATCCCGCAGTGCCGCACCGGTGCCTCAAGCGCAGTGAGATACCACCTTTGCAACATTTACGTTAGCGAATCATCGCTTGAGTGATTTCTCACGTGACCCAGGTAGCCAGACTTAACAACTCAGACGAGCGATAGCAACAAGACGACCCTGGACACGGTACGTACCAAGTACAGTAATGCTTTTCCCTTTTTTAGCATTTTTCATCTTGTCTTAAATAGGTCTTCGGGTGTGATGTATCGAAAGATCTATTAAAGTCACAAAGACAATGTAATGCATGCAAATGCCTTGAGGAATGCGAGGAGTTGCTTAGATTTTATGTTACTTCGGTACAGTATCTCCTTTTGGCAGTTACTCGTAGCTTGATTCATTAGAAAGCCAGTTCTTTGCTAATTGTTTTCCATGACTGTAAAATAAATCCAGGTCTCAAGTTTTCTAATGATGGATGTATGTACTTAATGTATTAAATCGTCTTGCCTTAATTAGAAGTTTCATATGTCGAAATTTATTATATATTAAGAAATCTTCTTAAATATGGGTTTGAACAGGATAATGTTTCAACTTGAAAAAAAACTTTTTTTGGCAGGCTTGCTTACTATAGTCTAATTCGACTACATTCTGTAGTCATGCAAAATAATTGCCAAGTAAATGAGACATACTAAATATTAAGCTATCATCAACCAACATCAAAATGCTAAGTAATTATGCTGTGCATACCTCATACATGATTTGATATGGTCTTTTGTAGTAATGTTTTCTATTCGATAAGGCATCATTTTGATTAGAGATTGATTTCATCATGCTTTATCCTATAGTCTACCTTATACTATATTGTATTTTGTATCTTATAATTTATTTTGGTATTGAATTAACATAATATTTGTTGCTGACGAAATAGACCAATAATTCAGCCCCCCCCCCCCTCAAAAAAAAATTCTGCTAAGCCGCGGGATTCCCGAGCGGGTATTACAAATCGAACCACAGAACGCAGCGTATCAAAAGAAACAACATGTCTTTGTTGGAATTACATGTAGTTTGTCTTGTTCATCTTACCAGACTCAGCTGAAGTAATCGATATTTAATATAAGAAGGATAAAAAAGTAAACTATTAGAAGACCTGGTATATGGCTTCAAGGACTGTGGGAGATACTGTGATGATGGTACTTTGACCAAGGGTTTGACAAAAGTAACACGTTTTGCGGTAGTACAAAACAAGTTTTACAACAAACCCACACATGCTGGCCCTTTGCGGCAGTATGAGCCGGTTCCACACAAGATCCGGACTTGCATAAATGAATCTAAACGATGTAACTGTATCTCTGTTATATACTTTGTCTGACCCTTGCCTCTTCCCTCATGACGTCAATGAAAAGCGGCCTGCAGGCCGATTTGAGCTTTCATGAATAAATAAAAGTTCAAACAAACAAACAAACAAATGAAGCCTCAGAGGAGGTGTTTTTTTTTTACAGAACAGGTGAAAAATAATGTTGGCGTGGATGACATCTATAAAATTAACATTATGGCCTTATGAGATTTTTATCCTCTCACTGTCTTGGTAGAAATCGTGCAAGACGCATCATTGGTATCTTATATGACCTTGATGGATTTGAATGTCAAAAAAACATTCACCGTGCCGGGAACATTTAGCTTATCAAATTCTTAGGCCCCCTTTCCACTAGACAGCGATCGTGCTGCGCTCTCACTGCAACCTAAATAGGATATGTGTAACCTTTGATTTCACACTGGGTATAACGTTATCAATACGTCAAATTGAGCGTGACGAGAGCGCCGTCCTAGTATTTATAAATCCCCAGATAGAATTTCTCGTGAAACTCTGTCATATAAAACTTACATCTTCAACCATATAGTATACCAAAAAAAAATCCAAGTTCTTCCACTTTGAAGTGGACCCAGGTGTTTGATGTTTGAAATATCACCTGTCTACTTTACCGAAACCGCCCGGGACGCAGTAACCTTTCAAGACGTATTCTATGACATCTGTCTAATGGACTTTGTCTTAGAGGTATGATGAGTGACAGCGTTGGAAGATGGTGGAAGGGTGGTTCTATGATGGAGTGATATCCCAGAGGACCCGTGACCAACGGGCTTCGGCAATGGATGAAAGGAAAGGAGAAGAACAGTCAATAAAAACTCGCGACACGTTGGTTATTAAATAACGATTTCATTCCCCGTGGGGTGAGATGCGATCACCCTGTCTCTCTCTCGTTTTTTTAATAAAAAAGCGGGAAACTTCTGTTGGAAAATTCAATCCTACAAATGTGAGGAAAAACTTTTTTGTCACAATTACTTGCCTGGTCGGACATAATATGAAAATAATCCAATTGCGACCACCAGTAAAGCTAACGTCATATTTCCAAACCGGGGCCCGGCCGGGCTGTCCGTGAAACAAAAACATAGAGATGTGTATTATGTAAAAATATACAAAAAGTAATGGGGTAGGGAATCTCCCGAGCAGCCCTCGAAACCCCTGCTTCGCCTATTGGGTCAGTTAGTCCTCACTCATAGTGAGCAATTGGGCTGGTCTCAATCATGATGTTTCTGACCTGGGGCGAATAGATCGTGTAACCCGTAACCTTGAGTGGCCTTCAGGTCTTGTTACGTGGTGACCATTAAGTAAAAAAAATGTCTTGTGTAGTTTGGTGTCTTTTATATCACTTTTCGTTTCCGCAAACTGCCCGGTCGGGCCTCGGATTGGAAATGTCTCGTAGGCCTGAAACCACTCGACCTGCCAATGACACAGAAACACGCCTGAATACATGTACCTTCTGGATATGCCATACGAAAAATGAGAAGATTATAGAGACTTTACATCGCTGCCATAAATTCGTTGTTCCTCCGAGTGAGAGAAACCAGGGTCAGACAACCCCATTATGTGATGAGCCGATAATAGCGATGTGACAGTGCGGGGGAAATTAGAGCTAATCCAGCTCCGTGGTGCCGTCAGACAGGATTAGTCATTCTATATATCATGCATTTGACTTACGAAGATGTCACATTGTAACGTGCCGATTATGATTCATTACTTCAGTGAAGACCTATGTTGTACTTTTCTGCTCTCACAAGTACAAGCTTAGGACAGGTCAGGATGATAAAGCAGCAGAGTTACCAACCTAGGATCGACGTGTTTGTATTTTCCCAGAACTATCGTAGAGTGGAATTTGTTATCACCAAGTACAGTATACGTAGGGGCATCTTCTCTGGATAGTTTTAAAGAACACTTGCAGATACATGTGCAAAAGTCAGGTGTGACGGGTCGTTCAGTGTAATATAACCAGCTGCTGCCGCGCCGCGTGCCTGCGAAGCTGGTGTGTTACGCCGAAGGGCGGTTATACCGGCTGTATAGATGCAGATACAGAAGTCGCTCTGAATAATCTGAGTACAAGTACAAGTAGTAGTGAAGTAAGAACGTGTTATATTACTACATGCAAGTACAAAGTCTAATGAATGCTATTGTGTATAGGTTCGCATCTCTGTCTCTAAATTTGCTGTTCATCGTTGTTACCTAGTTTATTTCAATATGATCATACCCTTTGAGTTTTGGTAGAGGATCAGTTCTTCTAGATCTAACCCACTTAAAATCACTGTCAGTAGGAAGTTGAAATTACACATGTTTAATAACAAATTTCTTTATAGGTTACATGCCAATCTTTATGACCTTCGAATAGTTCCTTATTTACAGCTGCTAGGATGTAGTTGTGATATAGAGCCAGTTGGATACATAGCCAGATATGTGGTTTATGTTTTTGCAGTTTGTACACTACTACCGTTACCTAAAGGAAAGGAACCGTTATTAACAGTATAAAGAAATTGACGTGTTCTAAGTTTTGATTCCTCTCAATTAATTAAAAGGTAGACCACAGAAACTTTTAATCAGCACACCTAAGGTTCAGAACACTGACATCTTCCCTAAATCTTACTTATATCTCACTCCATCCAAGCAACGAGAACGTATCATTACAATAATAACTAGGGAATGTCGGAATGTCTCCCAATCTGCCATAGTATCAGCGCGCTGTTTTTATCGAAAATACACAGAATAATACAAATAATGGTAAGAAGACAAAGTGACCGCGGACTCAAGTTAATTGTAGTCAACGTATTTTAGCGCCGCCACGTATACAAACATTGAAGGAATATCATAAGTACATAATTAAATAAATATGAACATACATGTAAATACATAAATCTAATTGTTAATACCCCAGAGAGAAAGAGATCATAACTTCTACATTCTGACAACCCGTAGAAAGTCAAGTCAAGTTTATTGCGCAACGATTGTAACAGTTACAGTCTTTGCATATGGAACACATTCTCTTTTCAGCTGGTACCTTTTTTTGACGACCCTTTTCAATTTCTAATCAATGTTTTCCAATCCTTAGGTTTGTTGTGCTATTAGTGAATGATCTGTTTTGAATTGATAAAAGATAGTTTTCTAGGGCAAAGTAAAGATATATAGCTTTATGATCGTACCTGACTGGCAACCTTCCAAGGAATCAGCTGAGTACAGAAAACAAATAGTCTTGTGTCTTTCCATTAAAATTTCATGAGAATGTGTGAAATGATTGAATTACCTGTGGCATAGCACGCGTATAGAATGCAAAACAGTACGTAAAATAGTCGCACACCTCTGGAGCAAAGAGTCTGTCAGTTCTGTAACCTGAACAAGGTCGAAGATGAATCTCACTTTCTATTAGATTGTAGTTTATATAGTAATGATAGAAGTATTCTTTTTAGCTATATCATAGGAAAGTTCCCTCGCTTTGAATATATGTCTAGTGTTGAAAAATTCATTTTTCTTATGAGCTTTGATCAAACGACATTATACAAACACATCTCAATATACATATTTAACATAACTAAGAAACGAGAAGAAGCCGAACAAATGTATTAGAATAGTTTTAGAATTTATGTTTTAGATTAATCTTAGAAACCATGTTTACTGCATTACTACCCTTTGTATCTATATGCCTGTACTTAGCCCGATAGGGCATGAATGTGCAATAAAGGCTATTATTATTATAATTTTTTTTAATGATGAGCCATATCGATACGTACTGACGCCGCGTTTAAGCATCAAGGTTTGACGTTTGCCTTTTAACTATGTTGTAACCCCGTGGTAGCTAGAAAGAAGAATTACATGAAATTCTTAATTTTGCTACAGCTGCAGAAATGAAGTAATGGCAACTTCAACATTGTCCGGAGTGTGTAGTAGAAATCGAGAAATGTAGACTTTTTTCTTTCAAAAACTAGAACGTCCTCATCCTGAACATAGTAACAGATACACATTGAGTCCGGGTACAAATCACCGTATGGCTCATGCGAGGCGGAAATTGTTCGCCTTTTTAGAAATGTGTTGTGGTTTCTTTAACGCGTGTGAGGTGTGGCTCTTCCAAACACGCGACCTCCATTAACGTGCTATCGGAGAGAACTACTACAGCAGAGATGCTAGTGTTACCAAGATGAAAGCAGAACTGCAGTGGATGCCACTTCAAGACAGAAGGAAAATGTCCCGACTTTGCATGATGGACAAAATGACCAATAAACTACTGAACGTACCGACTGATAAGTATTTTATTATATATACGTCCAGCTCTAAAAAGAACAATTTTCCCAGAACTATAATTGTAGAGTGGAATTTATTATCAGCAAGCACAGAAGGGGCAAGAACACTTGCAAATAGAGTTTCGAAAGTCAGGTGTGACAGGTCGTTCAGTAATATAACCAGCTGCTGCCGTGCCGCGTGCCTGCGAAGCTGGTGTGTTACGCCGAAGGGCGGTTATACCGGCTATCTGGTATATAGATATAGATACAGTTACGGAACGCGATCTCACTTCGAGTTTCGGACCACCACGTTGTGTAGGGCGCGCGCTGGAAATAGAAATGAAACCACGATGATCCAGTCGCCTGAAAGGAAGAGCAATGAGCAGATAATTTGCCCGTCAGGCTGTCTGGTGGTCCCGTCACCCATCATGAAGAATGATGGTTCCCTGATGAGGCGCTATTTACGTATCGTAGTTCTGGCTGACGTATCGCAGGGACAGCGTCAGGTCTGACAGAGACAATTGTGAAATGGCTGAGAGTCACCCTTCATTAAGAATGATGGTCCCCTGATGAGGCGATATTTACGTATCTTCGCGTCGGTGTTAGTTTTTTTTATTGGTAAACATATCAAAGAACAAGACATAGTGGTGATGTACTCTAGGTCGGTGTTAGTTCTGACTGATGTATCGCAGGGACAGCGTCAGTTCTGACAGAGACAATTGTGAAATGGCTGAGGGTGGATCTTCTGGTTTATTGCACGACATTTGTACATGGTACAATGTATGGCAACAACTATTACACAAAGTACAAAATAGGTGTATAGACTAAGACTTAACATCCTAATCAACATAATAAGAAAGGGTTAACACAAGTCTTTGATATAGTGTTACAATCGAGTTGGGCTAATCATGAGTTTCATTATTCTTTCTAATAGCAAAGCAGTCTTTGACATATTTGCCTATCTTTGCATTATGGGAGTTGTGGCATCTAAAGATATATACAAATATGTCTGTAGCATCGAGTCTCTTAAAATTAAAGGTGCTCTATGGGGGATTTGAACAATATATAAGTAGATTTTCCTACTGACTTTTACGTAGTAAGTTCAACCAACCCTGTAACGTTGTCTGCCGATATTCATGGAGAGATACTAAGACATTATAAAGTTTTTTTTGTATTGTAAACAATTTCAATTTTTCGGGCATAAATTCTCCATAGTGTTTTCGGATAGGTTGAACAAGAAAAAAAAAAATTTGTACCCATAACGACAACACTCCATCAACCGTTGTCAGACGGTGGTAAAACAAACGCGGTAAACCTGCGTCAGCTCAGGCCGGAAAAAACACCCCGTGGCCATGCGCCGATAAGAATCAAAGTATGCCTATCGTAAAATAGCTGTCGTAAAATCCCACAGGTAATCCCACTGGGAAGGAACAATGGCTTTTATCGCACTCAGCTAAAGCTGATTAAGACGTTTTAAGAGGTAGCCCGTGGCGTTGAGGAATCCCTGTAGGACGATAATGACATGATATCCTACGGCAAGAAGTCTTATCTATGACAGGCGAAAGTTAGCACGCAAGTGAGAGTTGGTAGATCAGGCGGCAGCCAATTGAATTTAGCAGTTGTTATAATTGATAATGGTGGGGAAATGTTGCCCCGAACAGCAGAACATAACATGTACATAAATATACACAGAAGCTAATTGGTTTGTAGATCACTCAGTGACAACACATGCAACATCCTTCGTATACATGTAGCTGTCTCATATCGTGGCGTATCCCATATTGTATGACTCTTTGGCTGTACCTATCTACATGATAGACTATGTAAATTTTGATAAAGTTACTTATGTACTGAAGATGAAATGCATTTCTTACGAGACTTCGACTTTACGAGACTGTGTGTTGTATAAAAACGAGCGTAAATCTCTGTTCAAACCAATTCAGGTTGACCTGAGATTTACATGTACATGTAAGACAATATTAAAACAGGATACGTTTAAATGCTTGATGTCGTGCACAGATGTAATGGACAAAGGGTGTAATTATGTTGCCATGTGTTTTGAAATGACAGAAGAGGCCACTAGATAAATGCACGGCAGTGAATGATATTCAATTAATATTCAGTATTATGATACATCTAAAATTTACGTTGTTGTTATTGTTCTTTTATCTCATATTCACTACATCAGGTAGTGTTTTAATACATTTATTCCCCGGGAAATGAACGTAATATGACGTAATTATGACGTCATGAATTTGATTATATTGGCTGGTCTCAAAAGCCCCCCACCCCGGTCTGAATAGGGTTAAGGCTATCCTTAAACATAGCCTGTGGCAAGTTGCAATTTGGACAGCCTTGTTTGATCGTCAGACGAACCAGAAAATACATTGAACAGACTCACGATCACTAATGGCTGAAACAGTCCGGCTGCAACAGCTATATATAAACCTGACGGTTAAGTGCTCTCACCCATCGAGATAACGTTATCTGGATGTGTAAGGACTCCACCGATAGTTCCCCTCGCCAGTAGACACATCACTTTTCTATGGTGCATCCGTCGTGCTTAATTGAAATGCAGTAGAAATCTATGTGTTTGAAGATCGCCCTGACGATAGCCGTGACCTTTATCAATTAACCGTAATGCGCAGTAGACTGGAACCATTGATCAGACTGTTTGCTCTAATAAAACGAGACTACATGGCGATGTCAGGAGACCAGCTATATGATAGAATAATTAATTTCATATCGCGTGGTAATTTTCTATAGATCTTTTAATAAGTACTTAAATATCATCATGTTAACGTTGCAATTTCAAACTTTATATCCATACACAAGATAAAGCGCTTACCAACAAGCTTTCGATCGGTCCTCTGATTCTTATCAAGTTGAAATGACCCAAAGCCTATGTCACACATCCAGGCACGAAGTGTCAGCAAGGGGTCAAAGGTGCTTGGAAGTCGGTATCGGCCACAATTAGCTATTATCATGGTTATAATTCTCGATGAATCATACTCATAAACTCTTGTTGATGAAAAGGTGGAATGAATTTCAAAATTTAGCAGATACCAAGCTGAGGTGTTGTCAGAAAATTTGGCATGGGATTCCAGAAAATACTTGCAGGAAATTTCGGAAAACTTTTGTGAGGTTCCAAAAACCTGTTCATGACTTTGAGATTTTAGTTAACTTTTTAGGAAACCTCTCAGGATTTGAGGAAACGTGGCAAGAAATTTCGGGATACTTCGCTTGAGATTCCAGACAAATTTGCATGAGATTTAAAAACTTTGCATGACATTTCCAAATTTTCTGTATTGAATCCTATTACAGAAAACTTTTCATCAAATTCCGTGAAACTTTGCATCAAATTACATGCAGGAAACTTTGTTTGAGGTTCCAGGAAACTATGCGTGACACTCCAATAAACTTTGAATGATATTCCAAGAAACTTCGCCTTAGATTCCGAGAAACTCCTGCACAATCTTGTCTCCACATACATGCTGAGACAAATCAGCTAATCTCCTCTCATTTATTTCCTTGTTACCGCCAAGCACAATTTGCGAGACGAAAAATCACATCTAACATTTCTACCATTACCGCTACTCCTCTGTGGCTTCTCGTCGGCTTAACAGCCATCATCAATCTGATCTGGAAAAGCCCTCATTACGAGACGGTTTTTCCCGGGGACTGCTAGTGGTGGCTGGAACGATTCCAACACTGGCAGCTAAGTTTTACTGTTCTACCGCAGTCATCAACAACAATATCCCGCAAGCAAACTCCTCTCGCTAATGGATCTTCCGTGCGTAGCGGCTATTCTCGTGCACAAATTTGTCCCCTGACCGGAGACTAACAGCTACAAGGCAGTTACGGCTAATAACTGAACAGTCGAGTCGTACGGTTATACCACCCAGGGATGGCAGTCTCCTACTATAACGAAGACAGATGTGGTCGCCTCTGGCAGAAAACGTAACATCCAGCTTCGCGTCTCTGAAATATTCTCCTAGATCTACGGCTGTAGCTTCTTGAGGTTATCTTTATATTCTATTTTCCGCGAGTGTGGACGTATCGGACCATAAGGGGCGTACGTCTTGCTTGCATATTGGATAAAAGAGATGCTGCGTGGATACAACGACGTCTTTTCCGCAGACAGACAGACATGTATGGTTTACTACGCCGTCCCGTCCCAGTGCGTAAAATTACCGGCAGAGCGCCGCTGACGTATCACAGGTACTCGGTCTTGTGTTCGTACGTCTGAAAACGGCAGGTATTTCCATGGTGTCTCGTCATTGCAGGACTGGACGCAGGTAGGTTACTATGAACGTTAATTCTATTTTGTTTTGTCTGTCGTGGAGCTTGTCGTAGTTGGAAAGTTAGTTGTATGTGTAGTAGTGAAGGGTTCCAATTTTTTTTTCATAGACTGCTGTGCATTTAAACGTAGGATTGCAACCTTGGGTATGGAGTAAGTTCTACATTTAACATGCAAGTGTCATACTTCATATTGATTTCATACCTCATATTGATATCAGTAGTCAACGATTAGAATGCTATCTTAGTCAGCAGCATTCTCAGAAATCAATTCTATCTTCACCCGTGCAGGCAGTACAAGCCTACAGTTCATTGAAGACATAATAATCGTCGAACAGATTTGGAGTGGTTGACACATACGTACTATAATCACTACAGAACATCTGTCGTTCACTATCTCTGAGATCCATAAAGTTTCCGGTGATGAAAAAGAAACAATCTTATAGTCTTCATAGTCTTTAGCATTGACACATCTACCATTTTGACTATATGATTTTTGTGTTAACGTTTTTCTTGGCATGGGGAGTAGGATATGGCTTTCGGGACCCTGTAACGCTAGTTCACCTTTATCCGTGGGATAACCTATATACGTTGTTATTAGAATGGGTATTTAGGGCTTACAATTCTACGGTCGTTGGTTTCAAATTGCAATATTTTAAAGGTTTTTGAAGCCACCGCCCGTCGACTTAACATCCCTAAATATACGATTTTTATACAACGGATATAGGCTACCCCACGGATAAAGGTGAACTAGGGTTACCAGCCGTTAATCAATGCCTACAATTAAAAGGGAGACGTCTATGATACAAGGCAAGAAATATAACGAGTAGACTGATAGTTCGCTATATGACCTTTACATCACAGTCTTATCGTACTTGTAACCGCTATATTAGAAACATCGGGTCGATTAAGAAGAATAAAGTGGTAAAGTATACGAGGCCCTAAAGTATTGCCGAGACATTTAGCTAAAAGGTCGAACAAAGTTTACCTGGTAATAAGACGTTCCGTAGAACGTACCCTGTTCAGGACCCCCTCGTGTGGGCTCTGATTGATTGCTTCTGGTTAGTACGGGGGTGTTTCATGGAGAATTCATGGCGACGCTTTGTTCTTCTGCTGCGCTGTGCAGATTCGATTATCAAACGTGACTCTGTACTGCACTTGTGGGAAGCTATATATTGAAACAGAAAGCAGTTTTAACAAGAAAGGCCAGAACATTCGCCAGCAAGGGCGGTGTATCTGTCTGATGTGTCAACTAAATCATCAATATCGGCAAAGCTTGAAGCCCTCTTCATCAACGGTTATTAATTGATTGAGTGTTGATTTGCCAAAAGGACCTTTGGGGAAGTTTGCTTGTGTAACATATGACCTTAAATCGTCAAAACAGGTTATCCAATTCAGCACTTTAGCTATAGGCAAAGGAAAAACAAATTTGTGCCAGATCTTTTATTAGAGTCTTGTTAGCTTCGATGATGATTGAACTCTAGAGGAACGAATGGCGAATGTTTTGACTCCATTTAATACCCGATAAAGACCTTATCTAGTTGATTGATTTCGTAGAATATATCACTAACCTTCATCGACGTAACTATATAGTTCGTACTTATGATAAGGTAGAGAATTGAAGGTAGATAATTGAACTTTAAGCAAGCTTTCCGAATGAAGACACCAAACTTATAACTTCGTTTAGTTTTCATCCGTGGTGTCATTTCCATACACAGATGAACTTTCAAGTTATGAAACAAGATTGCTGACATAAATACATTGTTGCATAACTACGACCAATACGACGAATCAAGCTATTCATCGATCAGTTTCTTCCTTTTGCTAAGTAAGTGGGACTGGCATCTCAACTTTATTACTTGCAATCGATAACGGAAAGTATTGTCTAGATAACTACGCCCTGGGTGGTTTGCCCCAACAAACTAGGGGTGTTGCCCAGTATCAGAACAAGAACAAGAACAAGAAGTCAGCCGTTTTACGCATCTTGTACAAAATAGGCCTATAGGTACCACTAACTATGCAGATCTTGTGACATTTTGAATCCCTCATAGACATATGCCCCAGTGGTCAACAGCATATACTTAATGCATTTCTGCAAACCGTAATGAGGGTTTGGAGCGATAGGTTGCTACCCAAAAGTTATAATGAAGTGCATTATAAGCAAGACAGAACATGCGGTAATGTCCGAAGGGACTCGTTTCACAAACTACAGCCATTCAGAATTTGAATGTCTGGTGATTTCATGCAAGCGGCTATCCATCTCAGCGATTTATTTGATATTAGATTATAAACTCAGTCTAACATAAAGTTTTAACGACTTGGAAATGTCCATATACGTACTTTTAATGGGTCTAGACAATCGCTATTGATTAGTTTATTTTTACAAGTGCAATTTTTCATCACTGCTTCGGTTACTCAAGCAACTGGATATGATTTTGGAAACGGTCAGACTTTTCAGACAACCAGTGTCAGTGTCCTAGCTGTGAATTGATATACAAGAGAGGTCTAGTTGCGGAACAGGACTGGTCTAGTTCTAGGTATGAATCATTACATGTAGATTTGAACCACTTTCAACGGGTGGCCCATATACGTTCTGGTCTCTCCTAGAAATACTAAAACTGTGGGGCACAAATAAAGAATACAGCGTTTTGTCAAAATGAACCAAAATTTAAATCAGTGTCGTCTTCATTTTTTGTCGACTTCCTTTTAGAAATCAGAGTTGAGAAAAAACTGAGCTTTGTAAGTCGTGTTCTTCATTCTCTAAAATATACGTCTGCGAAAACATTATTAAATTGAAAAGTTGACATTCAAAAGCAAATTTATAATGTTTACCCTGATCATGGACCTTTGATCGTGGACCTTATGTTTTGGAGAAGAGGAAACAGAGCAAAAGCAGAATGTTAACCTTCTGTGTAGGTTAACATGATTATTTCATGAGGAATCCTTTCGTATTCCTACTAGAAAACATGGGTATCATTTAAAATTTGAGCTGTAAATTAGGATGGGGCCTTAAACTTTCTGATCATCCCTCGTACTGTGAGTGCGTATCTATCAGGCAAGCAGAAATGATAACTATAAGTATGCCTTTTCAGTTTGATATTGTCTACCACATTTCGCGAATCATGATTATGATACTTCCATCATCAGAGTTACGGAACGAGTGTCTTATTGCAGTTATAACGAAATGAAGAACGATTTGACGTACTATTAGACTTTCAGTGAATCATTGGACGTTGGTGCGGGCTACGGAATTTACAAAGTGTGACAAAGCGCTCTTCCCGTGAATCGGGATCAGTGGAATCTGTGACAATGATCCCATTTGGAGTAAAATAGATGTCGACTGCTGCAGATAATGTGTCTTCTTTAGCTCATATGAAGAATCATTGTCTTTCGAGCCGTAAGTTATTTATGAGCGTATTAGTCGAATTATATTTGTCAAGGACGTCTTTGAAAACGGCAGTGTCTTCAGGGTAGGACATTTAGTTTGAATTCATTATATGGATGACATCTGCGCGCGCATCAATTTTTGGTCGTTTCCAGAAAGTTTCCAACCATACTGTAAATCGTGCAAAAGAACTGCAAAGTGAGCAAATATATGCCGTAGAATGCAAACAAACAAAAAAGATTCGGTAACGTCTGCTAATGTCATACAATGGTAAGATCAATTGCTAGGTCATAGAAGATGATGTAAAAGAACAAAAATGAAGGATCTAGTGTGCGGTCAACCGTATTCTGTGATTTTGGTCATTTGTTAATTAGAACCTTCCTGACCACTTAGATTTCATAATGAATGAATTTTTTTCTGGCCAAACTTTTCTTTATTCACACGCTCGCATCAGTTTTGAGGTTCCCAAATTACGCCATTCGTATAATGATATCAACATGGCCTTATATGTTAGAGGAAGAAAAGAACGGCCTTGAGGAGATCCATTACAGGGTCCATCAGCCACGGATGATGCAGACATGTAGGACCTGGTGAAGGCGGTGGGATTGTTTAGGGACCTCGCCAGGGCACTGTATGAAAAATAACTTCGTCTACTCAAGGAGAAGCTGCCAATGCTTGGTGATATTTTACACAAAGGCAAGAAACATTAGCGCTTCAAAGCAATGAACAGTGTTAGACCGGTGATGATAATTTTCGGTGATCGACTACGTACCCTACCCTGGTCGCTTCCCTTGCAGACTGTACTGCGTAGAAGCGATCATAGGAGTGAACTATAAGGGTAACATGTGCAAGCAAATATAAAATGTTAACCTTCGCATGTTGTAGTCTAACAATGACTACTGTTATGTTAACTCTTACTCCAACACATTTATGTTTAGAGCCCTTCCAGCTATGCTACGCCATTTGCTACATTATGTAACCGAACACCACAAGGTGCCTACTACTTTACCGGTAACCCTGGTGACAGCTGCCTGGTCCAGGTCATTTTTCTTATTTGTTTCAAGAAGAAGAGGAAACAGAGCAAAAACAACATTACATGAAGGTAAACATAACTAGGGTTAGCTAGAATAGGACCTATACCAGACTTATCGGCCTGGCTTCAGTTCAGACGTAGATGGATATTTCACTTAGGACATGAGATACAATCTACTGAAGTGCATGGCAAGGGTGACATTGCTGCGCATTAAATTTGCCAGCAAGACGTGAGACAACACACTCAAGCTCAGAGCTTAAGCTTGTTATAGTGTTGTCATCTACATTACAAAAGTATATTTAAACAAATACAAACAAGCAAAGCACAATTGTACAGGGTACAGACAGAGCGGCGTCTACTGATACATAACTACTGTTGCGGTAGTTCTATAAGGCTAGTCTACTTGATACAAGAGTTCATAGTATGGGATTGAAATAAAATGTAAGGAAAATGCAACTTATACACAGGTACATGTAGGCTGTAAGCAGTTACTCCAATTCAGACTGGTTGGATGGAAGATGGAAGTTTTTCTTTCAAATATTTTGGTTACTTTTATGAATAATTGAACATAATGTAAAAGTTTGCCGTTGTATGAGTCCGATGTGTTTGCGGCTGTGGCTGCTGCTTTTGCGGCTGGGGATCGAAACGCGGTGAGGTTCGCCTTAAGATCGATACCGCGACAGATTGAAATCCAAGCGCGGCGAGTTTTTGTGGGTTTTCCGATACCCGCACCGCTGCACAGAGACTGACACCGCAGAACGCGCCAGACTGGTGTTCTCATTACTCTCCCATCTCTGATGTCGTTCTCACTTACCGAGGAGGAGAGAACCGTAAATTAGAAGATGATGAATGCAGTCCTTACGGGTGGTTCAATAGAGAAAACAATTATCCGCGTAATTACGTTATTAAACAAACACTCCCGTATTTGCTTTACATTCAAACTCAATATTTCGAAATGTTGTCAACAACTTGCAATAAACGAGATGAAACAATCCAAGAGTCGACACTCTTATTTGTGCAGGAAAATCATTAAACAAGCTAATAACGTATACGTGTATTTCATTTCAATTCACTTTCATTAATTACGAACCTTTTTGCCCGATTGGGCTAATATTCCAAGATTCACAACATACATTTAAAAAAGAGTGCAACCATACAATCAAAGTATCAACAATCAGGGTATTGACAAAAACAGCACAGTGTCTACCTACAACGTTTTAAAATGCCCGAGACCAAATTAAGGTATAATGTTACAATGTTTAAGATAGCTTGTTTAAAACTGGACAGTCTACATATCTATTTAGTTGATTTAAATTGCCACAACTTTATCTAGAGCATCTATGTTGTAATTTGTATGCTTGTCCCTTAAATCCATTTTAACTGTTTCTATTTGAATATCTACATTGTCGTAATAATTAAATCAGAGAGTAACATGATTGAAAAATTGGCAATCGCCCGGTTTGGGAACGAAAATTACTGTAAATGCAGAAATTTTCGCGGTGGTTTGATATTCGCGGTTTTCACGGTGGCCGCTTCGAGCACCGCGATCTTTAATCCATCACGAACGTTTTTCCATGGCAGTGAGTGCATATCATGGTGCTACCGCGAAATTACAACCACCGCGAAAAGTCATTTTTCCCGCTACCGCAAAATTAAATCCCGCGAGCTTCAATGCATTTACAGTATAAGAATTCGTGTAGAATCTTCCTTATAGGTACGCCGTGAAATAAAATCTGAATGAGATAAAAGCAACGATGTCTAATTTAGATATAGATTCATTTCCTTGCGTTTCTCTAACACACAAAGAATGTACATATGCGATAAAAACAGACACCACGATAGCCGTAAGGGTGAATTGAATTAAAGTTAATGACAAAGCTGATTCAGCTTCCTATCTACTAAGATGTAATTAATCGAACAAGGCTAGGAGCGCTTGATAAAAGACTCTCTATCAACTGATTCTTTTCTCATTTCAGGTTCAAGTGTCTTCAGCTTCTTATCTTCTAAGATGTAAATAATCAAACAAGGCTAGGAGCGCTTGATAAAAGACACCCTATCAACTGATTCTTTTCTCATTTCAGCTTCTCGTGTGAAGACTTTGACTCTCGTTCCCAGTTGCTGGTGATGACACGGCCTATGACGTCATGAGAGTTGATATCTACATTCCCTTAATCACGACTCTACTCGCCATCTTTCGCAATAAAGTGGGCTCAACTGTTCTAGCAGGCCACAGAAATAGCAAAGCTGTTACAAATGGAGAACCTAGGACCGGTACTATGTTGAAAGATCAGCTAGACGGCAATGCCACGAGAACTGCCCCAGTGCCCCGGATAGTAAAAACCATGGATTACATGCAGTATTGTGTCGTTAATACGTCCTGTTACGTTGACGCGAGACTTCCGGCCTGTTCGTGTGAAGATTTTAACCAGGAAGGAACGTGCTTCGTAAACAATCTGTGGAAAAGAACAAAGGAGGTTACCAAGAGAAAGCCTCTTGTGGCTGCCTGTTTGGAGTACCCCATACCGAACACAGTAAACATCACGGGATACAAACTGGACTGCCACGTGTTTGGGGTTAGAGATTTTACCTTCCATGTTGATGTGTCTTTTGAAATTTTGAACTGCACCAATCAGTGCGTTCCTGGCGCGCATGCGCGTCGCCCTTGCCTGTTGTACGTGAAGAAGGGTGTTGACATCGGTCTGACGGCGCCTCCAAGCCCAATCATCACGGGGTTCGGTATCGCCATGGTCGGGACGGTCATCATACTGGTGCTGTGCTCGTGTAAAGGCGGGAGCGATCACGAAGGATATGTCTTCGACTTGAACGAATCTAGATTCACCTTCACAACTGTGCGGGGAGTCATATAGGAACACTGATCACTTGATAAGAGAGACTGTTTACATACTCGTAATAATTAAGACTCTTTTACGATTTGTACTAGTTTTTTTATTCGCACTTGTTCTCAAAAGTTCATTCTCAGTCACTATTGAAGGACAGTCGATGTTTTCTAAAACGCCTAATTCTGTTCAAGATCTTCTACAGTTTTTTTTTTGCAGAGCGTTTTATTGGAATCATTGCATTTATGATCCTACAGATATAATCATGGCCAGTCAGGCGGGCATTCAACAACTTTTATTTTAAACCCACCAAGGGAGAAAGGAGTTTGCGATCATACAAAGTTGTTCGGTTTTGACCGATGTTTCGAAAAATAGCCGTCTTAAACCGTTAACCCTCCTGCGTTAGAGAGTAACCTGAGAACGGATAGGTTAATGATGTCACCACTGCCCCTCGTGCCTGTTTGTTTATGGGCGAATCTACATTCATTTTTACAGTGCATACATCGATGATAATTTATGATATAAGAACATATCGCGGAAATATCCATTTCCGTAGTTTTGTCTTTTTTCTTAGGTTTATCTTACTAAAGAAGGTGCTGTACTCAGAGTGGCACTTTTCTACGTAATAAGATGAAGCAACTCTATTCCATTCCATACCGACATTCATGATGCAAAAATTGGTTGTCGCTGTGCTACGAGGTCTCTTCTTAGGGGGTGGTGGCAATAATTAGAGGATTTCTTGTGCGGCTTGTTTCTGTGCCATTTTAACCGCTCAAAGTAAGAAATAATGGTGTAAATGTGCTTATACGGTACAATAAATGTCAATATCATACAGATCGCCTTATCCAAAATAATTTCCACTTTTTACACCCTAGCAATGCTGAAGTTGCCTTTAATGATACCACTATAGCCCGGTAGGCTGTTAACCTGGGTACCATCCGGAAAGTAGTTCGCCCCAGAGTTCGCCTCTAACTCTGACATTCATTATACACTGTATACAGTCGCTTCTAACTCTGACATTCATGATACACTGTATACAGTCGCTTCTACCTAATATGTTGTTCCGCCGGGTAGCAGAAGCGACTATAGGAGCGAACTAATACCCGGATGGTACCCAGGTTGTAGCTTTTGACAGATGTTTGGGACCAGGTTTTAAACCCAGTGGCGTCAGAGAGTCACATGACATCTGCCGGGTTAATGAAGTTCACTCTGTCCGGAGGTCTTTGTCAGCTTTGGCGTAAGTAATTGAATGATGTGAGCTGTCCATTCCTTCAAGCCACTAGTGTAGTGATCCTCTATAGACCTGTTGGACTCCCGTACTGTGGCAAAGTAGCGCCGTGTGTGGCGTAAGTGGTAGAATTTTGGGCTCGGAACCAAGAGTTCCCGAGTTCGATACCCAACGTGCCCCCGACGTTGTGCCCTTGAGAAAGGCACTTAACACGACCTTCCTCACTTCACCTAGGTGTAACAAGGTGTAACAGGAGTACCTGACTTTGGTTGGGGAGGTAAAAGACTACCTTTATGTACTAAAGACTGTACTATGTATGTGGCACTGTTGAAATAAGCTACTAAATTGAGTAGCACATTGTTCTCTTCTGTACTCAAGCAAGAAAAAGTTTGTATCAAGTTGTTTTTGTAAAGACATGTACGCTTAACACCGCCATGTGCAATATGTTTAAAATCTAATGTGTTGGTAGAATTCATTATTATTGTGAAGAAGAATTTTTTTTCAAATCTCCAACTGCAGCAAAAAGAATTGGGCTTCCTCAAAAATCTCCGACTAAGAGGCACTAGTCTCTGTAAAAGAATGGATTCATTGATTCTGTGATTTGTTTAAATCGGACCTAAGTACCTTCCTCCCCAAACGACGACTGTGTACAGCTTCCATACACCATCAAACCCCAAATGACTCATTGCCTCCGGATTATTTACGACCAAAAACGTCTTCCTGCCAATTACAATATGTCTAATAAGGACTGATGTATAGCTCATTTAACCCCCAGGCCATGTCATGACAGTACGTAATAGGTCTGAATGAAGTGGACGAAACGTTTTGATACATGTGGCGTCGCCATAGTGAAGCATTTGATGTAACGTTAGATTTTTTGTAAAGAACTATATTTGTATTGTTCAATGTGGTGTGTGTTTAAACATTAAATGGCACTTTGTCTTCGATGGTCTTTGTGCATTTTATGCAATTATACACAGTAATCTTTATTGACACGCGACTATCGTAACGTAAGGTATACATGTACAACAACTACTTACAGTACAACTAAACACACGTATATGGATATCTATAGGTATGAACACATCAACATATAGGGTCTATATTAACGCTAGATCGCCTTTATCCGCATTCTATATCCGTTGTATTTAAAGACTTTTAAAAATATAGTTTGAAATCACCGTCCGTCGACTGGATTTCTCTAAATATCCAGATATTAAGGATGAAGGTGAATTAGCGTTATACGCTTGTTATTTTGTCAACAAATTTGTTACATAAAATAACGAGATATCAAAATGAAAGTTTTGCTGCAGTACCTTAGGAAGCCGCAATGGAAAGCTATAATCGAACTTGACATTTGTTTGCCTGACCTTTACCCACCGACTAAATATCATCACGATCCATCCAAGGCTTCTCGAGTTATGCTGTTTACAAACAAACAAACAAACACAGACAAATACGCTCAAAACATAACCTACTGGCGAATTCGAAGGTAAAAATGGCATTTTGCGACCAAAGACCTAATACATGTAAATGTGGTTACGTCAGAGTAAGAACATTGTACTATTGGTCTGTGAAATGTACTTAAATAAATAAATAAATAAATGTACTTAAGTAACGACATTGCGGATTCCAAACGGTTTTCGAACAGCCGCATCTTTTAGACTCAGGTAAAAGGTTAAGGCAGTATCTCACTGCACTTGGGGTACCGGTGTGGCACGGCGGGGTTCGAAAGATACTCAAAGAATCTCAGAGATAAAGAACGAATTTTCTTACGTTGTAAGAAGTTTGTTATCTTTTACGTCATACCTTTACATATTACGCAATATCTAAATTACAAAAAAAATTCGGCGAAAATAGCACAACAATACCAAAGTGAAGAAACCCCGCAGTGCCACACCGGTGCCTCAAGTGTAGTGAAATGTAACCTTAACAAAACATTAGTGTCAACAAAACACCCTTTGTATCAGCACGCACTGGCCTCATGCTCTTTGTGTGGTCAGGGGAATCCCCAGCTATTTAAAGCACAACAGGGACTTGCCGACAAGACGTCGTGAACACCTGATCTCAGAGTCTTAAAGTTTTCCTTACTTTCTCTTATCTGTTATAAACCTTCTTCAGTGAATGTGGTCTGGCAAAGATGATTATGAAGTGGAACTGGTTGAGCTTCGTGGTTGCAGTTTGTATTCTCAGTGAGGTAAGTAAGTACATACCCAACATGACCTTCTGACGTTTTGGTGTTTCTAAAGGTATGCGAAACCAAGATGGCGGGGTTGGGGATCCGGAGGGGCGGCGGTTTTCACGGTACATTTAAACGTCACAATGTTCGTGGTACCTATCCATATATAGATGAAATGTAAAGAGTAATTTTATCTCGTCGCTGACGTATACGTAGAACAGTGGGTTCCTTTGCTGTGTACAGGATATTCAACCTACCCCCATACAAGGCCTATAACGTTACATTTTATACAATTTGATACGTTACATGATGACGATATCTTCGAATTCGCCCCTTGCAAACTTTCCAAATTGCGACAACCTCATATTCCATTTCATGCCTTGATCAAAATACTTTGAGTGTATAACTCGGCATGGAATGTTGCATAATTGTTTAAATGTCTTGTTGACCTTATGTCATGTGATTACGCTGCGTGCCCAAACATGAACAGGTGAAATCAAGCATAACTGCTATTGTTCCGGTGTTTGCTGCGTCAATTGTTCCGGTGTGTGTGTGTGTGTGTGTGTGTGTGTGTGTGTGTGTGTGTGTGTGTGTGTGTGTGAGTGCATGTGTGCATGTATGTACATATGTGCGTGTGTGCGTGCATGCATGTGTGCGTATGCAAAATGTATAACTCAAGACGTTATTAATTAATTGATGCAATTTTGTAATATTTGAAATTCGGATGGGTGTTGAACAATTACGCTCTTTTTTATTCAAGTCTCTCACTTGTACCACACATTTTGTGTCGATATCTCCATACGGACAGTCAAGTTGTATTGTACCATCCCAACTTTTTTGACATATGTCTTTTTCTATATGTGTTCACGCCACGTTACAAAATAATCCATACTGTTGGTCGGGTCGATTATCCGCATGATTTTCTCAAGGTTGCTCAGTGCTACAGTGATTGTGCAACAATAAGTCAAACAGAGTTGGCCGGCTGGTAACGTTATTTGTCATTTCGGGGATTGCATATCACGGGGGGGGGGGGTCCAAAGTACAACACAGGACATGTTTTGACGCGTTGTACTCGTACCGCCATCAAAACGTGTTTAAGAAGCGGATTAGTAAGCCTAAATGTAGTTTTGCGCCATTGCGGTTAGTTTCAGTGTTTGGCCTGACATGCAACTAATGCTGTGTGTCCTTGGAAAAGGCAATTTAGGGAAGTGTAAAGATGGGTGCCTGACTTTGGTTGGGGAGATAAAAGGCTGCGGTGGAAGGAGAAGGCCTTCCAATACAGTGCCTTAGAGACAGTTAATAACAACCCAATGCAATTACAGCCTCACAAAGGCTATGTGGGCACCTTTACCTTTACCTCTACCAGGGGTGCCTAAGCATTTGCACGAACCCTATGAAATTCGTACGAATATTATGTGATACACACGAATCACTATGCGAAAACGCACGAATATTATGAAATTCGCACGAATCACTATGCGAAATCGTACGAATTTTATGAAATTCGCACGAATCACTATGTGACACACACGAGCCTTATGTGATTTGCACGATCCTTATGCGAAATTGCGCAACCACTGGCGGGGTCACGTGACAGACGGAGCGGGATTTTCAAGATGGCGGATTCGCCGCTTCGGCGACTGAAAATACGATGTAACACGCCGAAATGAAGCAAAACAGTAGCTCACAGGCTATCAAATACATCTTTGCGACGGTAAATGTCCATTCCATGCCTTGAAATATAAATATCTCGGGTAGAAATGCTCAAAATCATGCCTCCTCCCGGCCGCCGTTTTTGCATAAGGATCGTGCAAATCACATAAGGCTCGTGTGTGTCACATAGTGATTCGTGCGAATTTCATAATATTCGTACGATTTCGCATAGTGATTCGTGCGAATTTCATAATATTCGTGCGTTTTCGCATAGTGATTCGTGTGTATCACATAATATTCGTACGAATTTCATAGGGTTCGTGCAAATGCTTAGGCACCCCTGTCTACATGTGGCTAGAGGCTTCTTCATTACACAGCTTCACTGATGGTTACCGCTACCATCATCTGGGGGACTTCTTCATTAACATTTAGACGAGGCGAGACGACACAAAAATCCATCCGTACCCCCACAGAAGCAAAGAGCATCCCTCTCAGCGGTCTACCGCGCTAAATACACATGAATCTTGTTACAGACTGTAGAAAAAGTTGGCGGCAAGCGTCTGAAGGAAGTTGAACGCCATGGCAGGAAGAAACAGGAACACAAGTATACACACAGGGACCCGGAGACGCAAGAGAAACTTCTGTGTGATATGTGTCCCCCTGGTACCCACTTGGGGGAACACTGCACCAAAATACAAACAACCAAGTAAATATTTTTTTCTATTTTCATCTTCTCATATCCATGTATGTGCTTTTAAATTTGTTCATCGACTAATGAAATAAGTTATCTTACATGAAGTAGAGTATTTTCAACCCTGGTCTTTAAATATCTATCATAGCTCGCTCGTAGATATGCTCGTAGAATACCCCCCTGACTTCCCATGATTTGAATATTGCATTTCTAGGTGTCAGATTTGCCCAGACAACCACTACACCGCGGTATACAACAAGGCAACAGAATGTGTTTATTGTAACGAGTTTTGCTCGAAGCTGAACCAAAGAATGGTCGAAGGGTGCACCAAAACCCACAACAGCAGGTGTGAGTGTCTGCCTGGCCACTACCTGAACATGGAGGTGTGTTCACCACATAAGGCCTGTCCGCGAGGAAAAGGGGTCGCACAAACAGGTACAAATTAGACATCATTTGTAGTGGCCCCGTTCAACTTAGCCTATGTTTACACAATCTCTTGCTGGCTGGGGCTAATGACCCCCTCCCCGAGAGCGGCGGCAACTGTAGAGCCGGCCGCTAGGAGTGCAGTTTTTTTAAGGCTACCATTCAACTCTAGATCTGTTGTTTTTCTCAAGGCGGCACAGTTTTAAAAACACATAAAATCATCAATGTTCAATGAATGAAACTTATCGCAGATTGTGATATATGTGACAAGTGACATGATAGAGTCCATTCCAAGACACCGTGCGGATGTTTGTGGCCATTGTTTAGAATTGATTTTAAAGTTTTGTAATTATATGTCTAGGACATTTGATACTTCAGAAATATTTCTAACACTGTTTCAACTTTATAAATATTTCCCTGGTCCTGTAAAACTTTGGAAATATTCATCGTGTGGAATTGGATACTTCTAATGGTTTCTAAATAATGATAACAGCATTCTACCATTATTTACCATTTTCTACCATTTTCTACCATTTTTTATAAATGGTTCAGTGGGCTGGGAAGATAGCAATTCACACATCCTTGCAAAGTATGGTTGGGTGCCATGCAACAATGGCCCATCACAAAGGATCCACCAGTGCCCAGCAGTGAAGTCTAAAAATATACAGATACAACAATGGGGCTTACTTTTATGGGGGCAATAAACTAATTTAACCATTTGGCGAGGTTTACCATTTTTTGTAAATATTTGTAAACATCAAATAATCACACAGAGGTTTCACAATTATTCTAAATAAAGATATTTTTGTACAGTTACTTTCAAAATGTTTCTAAAATATTCAAAGGAATTCAAATATATGAGTACTTTCTCAGTCAATTTTTTTAAAATAATTTAATTATTGTGGCTCAGATATTCTTTTATTCAAAATAATTCAGACTAATTATAAATATCGCCTAAAAACCCTCATGGTGTCTTGGAATGGACTCTATGTTGTAAAGAGAAGTAAAAGATGTTTCTTATTCTCTTTGATGCTTTAGGGTACACAGAAAACTTAGGACTCTTCATAGTTTGATTGAAACTGCAAGAGGCGTATGCTTTTAAAAACAATATCCATTACTTCGAATGAAAGCTCATCTGTGTTGGTATAACCCATAGTTGTAAAATTTAAGCTTTGTTCCAACACAAAAGAAATGTTTATGGCGAGTTCCTTTTTGTGTTAGCTTAAAGCTTCAACTTTACAACTAACGTTATATCATATACTTGTCTTTATTGTTCAGCGCTCTTCCTATTTTGTATAAAGATGAGTTTGATCAGAAGTACACAGAGAGTAAGACATTGTTTTTACAATGTTTCAGGTACCACTGAGAAGAACACAAAGTGTCGTAAGTGTATGAGAGGATATTTCTCCTCAAAACGTTCTTCCACGGCACCTTGTCAAAAGCATCGAGACTGCTCTCTTCAAAACCTCGACATCATCGACAGAGGCAACCGCTTTCGGGATAACATTTGTGGAGACACGGCGGAGCAAACGCACCCGCCGGTTGCGTCAGTCCTCAACGTTACCTTTGACACGAAGATGTCCAGCGCAGTCCTTTTGTCATCAGCCCCTTCAAAGCTGGAATACCTTCCTTCTACTCTTCTTCAGCCTGACCAGATCACGCTCAAGTCGCCTGATGAGCAACTAACACGAGCAATTACTGCCATCCGTATGTGTTTCGTTACTGTGACAATCTGGTTTTTATTTTCCTTTTTTATTACCATTTTGGACCAATGAATACCAACGTATAAGTAAATATTTGCAATGAACTGATGGAATATTTTGAAGTGAAAGAACTTGTCTGTTTTATACATTAACTGGTTGTACCTACATTACTTGCAGAACTATCTAACGACCACCTAACCACGGAGGGGTCGGCCATGGGTGAAGTCGTACCTGTAGCTACAGAAGAAGGACCATGTGACCCAGCGGACGAACCCTTTTATTCAGGTACATCCATTAAGTAGTGACCTCAGGATACTATGTCAGAAGCCTTTTTATGGAATAGTACGTTTTTGTAAGCATGTTTAATGATAGCACAGTGCATGAATAATTTCATTCATTCATTTTGTTGTATTGCTCACTCATCTTGTCGTCCCGGTTGTATCAAGCAGATGATACAAACCTCACGTCTATTGCCGACCAGTCTCTGAGTAAGGACAACACTAAGTATAGTGAAAGAGCACCCGAAGATGACTTTATTCAGCCCGAGCCACAGCTGGTTGATCTACCGATGTCCAGTCGCTATTACACAGGTTTGTGTCCATCATATCTATCATAATCACCATTCGATGTTCATGTCGCTATTTTCTAAAGCTTGATTTCATGAAATAAAAAAAAATGTCTTTTCCTTTCTTTTAGAAAAGAGTCAAAACGAAGAGGATGCAGTCAACTCTTCAAAGGATTCCATACTTCCCGACTTTGCAGATTCTGTCTTCGCGAACATCACAGAAGAGCCAACCTCTCTCCCGTCTCTGGGAGAGTCGGAGATTCCAGCACATCACGAGACATCTGACCAAAATGGTGAGGTCCCTTTTTAGTGAGATGCCCTACATGATTTTTTTCAAAATCTTATATTGTAAGCCATTGTAAGAAGTAACGTATATATTGTACATATATGCAAAAATTCTCAATGCCTGATAAGAAGTAATAGAATGAAACTGATTCAAATATCTTTCTCATAGATGAGAATAGGAACATGCACCTCGACGAAGATGAACTCACAATGCAGACCACAAAATCGGGTCAACAACCACTGGACGTAATGATGGGCACCACAGACAAACCAACACAAGATGTGGAAGAGACAGTAACTGATAGAGGCGAGTGTCATATGTTGTTAACCACGTTGCTATCTCTTCTCTGGTTGTAGTTTATGAACATATAAAAATGGGTCTACAGTACATTATTGCTTATTTCTATTTTCAGATATGGGTGGCAAAGACATCCTGACCAATGTGGCTATTTCGGTGGTCGTGGCACTGATGACGTTCGGAAGTCTCACGTGCGTGTTCGTGGCGGTACACCCTACGATGCGTGGTTACGTATGCACCGCCTTTGAACAATTCTGTGCGCGCAAGACCAGCGAACCACCGAGCTACACCGACAAGAAGAATGACAGCGCAGTTGCAGAAGACAACGTCAGCGAGATCACCGGAAGTGACGACACGCAGTCTGTGGTAGTAGACATCGATGACGTCACTGATCCGAAAGCAGTTCGTCCGCGGTCCTTGGCAAACTCCACCGAAAGTAAGTTTATTTTAATTTCAGGTGATTAAATACTGGATGAACCCGATTCTGAGATACATCTTCATAAAAATTCCTGATGAACGAATTCTATCCTGTCTTATATTTCAACTTCCTGTATACTTTAGATAGATGCTTTTGCTTTCTTGTAGCCTCCACCAAGTCCCACGGGTCACTAGAACTAGGTCGTAAACTGTATCCCTAGGCCAGCTTAGCTCCTCTGGAATGTTATCTATTTGGCTAATTGCTATTAAATTTCTAGCGACCTATGGAGCCTAATAGAAGCTAGCTTTCTTACTCTAACATCAGCAGCTTGCATGAATAGAGAAAGCATACCAAAGATTATGATTTTTAAAAATTGGACCTATTTACGTTAGACTCTATATTTTATATAAAAAAACAGATTTTACCTTGGAAATTCATCTGTGTTGGTAGAAGACGTTCTGGAAAAGTTTAAAAGTGAGTTCCAACACTAGAATTGGACTTACCAATCGAAATTTTGTGGTAGTCCAATTCTCGTGTTAGAAATTACAGTTAAACTTTTCTAGAAAACTAACTTTTGTTTTTTCGATGCAGATCTTCAAGAGGCTTTCCGCGATGCGCAGATCTACATCTCCGAGCACATCGGCAACAACTGGAAATCCCTGTCCAACCACTTGCCGGGGCGACGCCTAACGGAAGTCCAGCAGGACTGCATCGTCGAGGAAAACCGACTGGTCACCGAAAGGGCCATGAAGATGCTCTGTAAGTGGAAGGAACTGAACGGCAGCAAGGCTAACATAGAAAGAATGGCGAAGGGACTCGATGCCTGTGGACAGAAGAAAATAGCTAGAGAGGTCAGGGAAATGGGTTTGTAGAAGAGGAAAGTTGAAATCTCAACTAGATGTCTTTAGTGTCAATGTCATATTACAACCTGAATAAAGTCAAAGTCACGTAACAATGAATCTAATAACAATTTATGTGAATTAAGAGATTTGTGAATATGTTTTGTACATCCAAATAGCGACATGAGGCAAACACTACATAGTCATATAACAAAATGTTCATATATCTATCATGTCAGTAACAATGCTTGTTATGGATACATACAAAAGGTACAATTAGGATGACAATATATGCACGGTGCCTTAGTGTGCCTGAATGTAATTATTATAAATATGATAAGGGTAGTCAGATTTCAACCAGAATATGAAAAAAGATAGAAGTAGTAGCTATAGTATAGCTACAATATAGGCTGTAATAGACCTGAACTGGTTTCGCATTTTTGTTAGTTGTAAATAAGCCTTCAAGTACGTGGGAAACTTCAAAATAAGACAAGATACGCTCCAAACATAGTTGATTGAATTTCTTACCAATGTTCATGAATTTGTTGATGTAGATGAGGCATGAACTGGCATTAAACTGGATGGGAAAACTATCATGATTTATTTTGTCTTTTGTATTTTCTATGTATTTTACCACTACATAGCTTTCCGTAAAATATACAGAAGGTGTATTTGAAACGTTATTACATTAAAATAAAGAATATTCACATTCATGTAAATTCTTGGCATTTTTGTATCATATGCCATTTTCATCTACTATTATAAAATACACAGATCTTAGTACAAGCTACACTTAATGTTAGACAACAACCTGACTTGATTATCATACGTTGAGCAGAATGAATATATCTCAAACCCTTTACATTTTTGCTCATCATCAAAATAAATGACACCAAAACAGGCATTCACAAAACATCAACACCATTTCAAAACATGTGTATCACGGTGCCTCTTTGGTGTACCCTTGATTGTCCACCCCACCTACAGTAATAGCCTCTGTTGTAACCGTGTCCTGTAACTCTTGTTCACCCTTATCCTCTTCCTCATCATCGTTAGTGAACAATGCTTTTATACGATAGATGTCCAGCATTATAACAAGCATATTCTTCCCGGCGAAAAACAGCAATCCCTGGCTGAAGACCCTCTCAACGAAGAACAGATACACTCTCACGGCGAAGAACGCTCCGTCCTGTAGGATGATGGTCGTGTAGATATTGAAGATCTCCGGGTTACAGCAACGGAGCCCGCGGCAGTCCGTGCCGGGTGGGCAGGTGACGGAGCAGCTCGGCGCGTGATCGGGGAGTGCCGTGAACACCACGGTGAACTGGAGAAGACTCAAGGAGAAGATCATCAGCACCACGAAGGTCAAGACAGGGTTCCGAATCACCTTGGGCTCCTCGAAGACTTCGAGGAGCTCCAAGATGTCAGCAGCCATACCGATGTAGGAGAGGAGGAGCTGGGAGAGTTGGTCGTCCTTCAGGTTAGTTGGAAGAAGCCAGCGTCCCAGAATCAGGAGGAAAACTAGCGCCTGCTCTAGGCCCAACACCCAGGTACTGCTGTCAATGGTTAGCGTTAGCTGTGTAGGAAAAAGGTAAAACATATTGTTATACATGAGTACACTCAATAAGATGTAATTCAACAGTGCCTTACTAGTCTGATGAATAAATTAAGGCACTATATATGTGTAAATAGTTGTAAGAAAGTAATCAGATGATAGCTAAACTGTCCTCTGTCACAGTAAATAACAACCCACTGCCCCTCAAGCTCCCCTACGGCCTCAAAAAGATTAGGGGACTAACTTATCTTTACCTTTATCTTTACCTTTGCCACTCACCAGTTTGCTAATTAATTAGAGTACTGCACCACTGTGTACTGTATGACTGTCCTTTTTGTTGTAATAAAACTTGAGGACAGTGCCACATTCTCGTCGTCTTTCCCAAAGTAAATTGGGAACAAGAAACTAGACAGATTCCAATAGATGGATTACGGAAAAGAAACCTTACGTCCAGTCCAATAGACTGAAGCGAGACGACCAGCTCGTCATCATCTAGAGTGGAGTTCGCCGTGGCGTTGAGGCAGGCTGCTCGGGCGGAGGACATGGACTCCAGCCGCCGGTCCTGCTCCGAGAACTCCATAAACCAGATGGACGGCACCGTGCAGAACAGGTACAGGAACACACTAGGGCAGAACCTAAGGGGGCGAGACGGTATGTTATTATGTCACCGTGCAGAAGTGGATCATAAAAGTGTAGTGATGACACGACGACGAAGAAGAAGAAGACCGTGCAGAACTCGTGGAACAGGAACACGCTGGGGCAGAACCTGTAGGGACGAGACGGTATGTTATTAAGGCACCGTACAGAACAGGTACAGGAACACGCTGGGGCAGAACCTAAAGGGGCGAGATGAGAGGGTCGCGTTATTACGTATACGCTGTACTGTCCGTCTGGAGAAATCATTTGAAAGCAGCCATGTGTGAGTAGTGAGTATGTAAGTGAGTGAGGTGGATGAGTGAGTGAGGATGAATGAGTGAAAGAGGGAGAATGAGTGAGTGAGATCCAACAGAGTAAGTGGGAGTGATTGGGTGAGTGCGTGCGTGAGTGAGTGAGTGAGTGAGTGAGTGAGTGAGTGAGTGAGTGAGTGAGTGAGTAAGATAGAATTGATACAAAGAATGATGTTTCAGACGTTAGACACAGTACCGGTGGTCATAACGAGAGAACAACGGAGCTTGTCGTACTTAACAAAGCTCGTTGATCCAATTAACTCAAGTTTCTATCATACACGTGCGCGGCTTTTCATAATGACACACTTTTCACCCTCACTTGCTAATCATTAACCATGTTTTGGTAGCGGCTAGCCTTGATTTGAAAGTAATATTTACCTACTGACTTGCTGTGAATGCCTGCTTGTATGACTACACAACAACGTTTGTTAAGCACATAATGGCGAAGTCTCCTGGTCTGTCTCCTTTCTGAGTAGCCGTCAGGTAGGATGTCTCAGTATGTTGGACACGTCAGGGGTTGTATTTGCCACACAAACTGTTAACAGTAAAACTGCAGCAAACTCGCCGATCTCTTTCAAGATTTTCTACAATTTCTTGCGCCCGAATGCGGTCAGTGCTTAACAATTCAGGGCATGTTGCGTCTCATTTGCGACGTTAGTATGTCCTCTTTAGGTTCCGCCATGGGTAAACAAATGTAGCAGCTCATAAATCACTTACATTGTGTACATGCACGATCTAGACACGCTCTTACGATGAAACAAAATGTACAAATAAAATTGAGAGGGGTAACCTCGTCGTAAAAGGTATCTTAGAGCCATGATATTTAACAGAAGATAACTTCAACTACAGTTACCACAGTCGAAACCACCGTAGCTACACCAGAAATTGAACTAGATGAAATATAATGTACGCAACATCTTGGTATTTACCTTGAATATAATATTTGACTAATGTACTTCCAAGACTTCCAATGCGGTCTTTCGATTTATTCTTCTTTTCTTTTTGGCCTAGCACATTAGAACTCTCTGCTTTACTCTCTTTAAAACAGATCATGTTACATGTATATGGAACTATGATGGTTGTTTTAGTGGCTCTCTACAATCAAAAGAAGTAAACAAATAACAACAACAGTAACCCTACCATCCCCACTCCTTGCCCTTGTTGTACACCAGAGTGACCATGGTCTCCACGAACAGCAACACGACGGGGATCATCAGGAACCACAGCATGGAGTTCCCGGGGAAACTCACGGTGGCCCGCCATATACACACCAGTCCGTGCGCTACGAACAGAAGTCTCGTCACAAGCGCCTTTATCGCAGTGCAGAATTGCGAGATACAAGTCGTCTTCTTGGCCATCTTGTGCGTTTCAAGACAGTCTTCTACAAGTTAGGAAGACCTCCCAAGCAAAGGAAGTCTAAGACTACCTGAGGAGCGACGTAAAACGGTACGCGTGGCTATTTTATGAAGAGTTAACCACCCACTTCGATGTTTGCCTTCACACCTGGTTAAAAGCATGCAGGTAACGCCCTTGAGTAAACGTGCAGTAAAAAGGCCCTTTACACATTAACTGTGCCACAAGGAGTGATGACGTCACACACATTCCGTATGTGTAGGGCAAAGTTGGGTAATTAATTACGTCACAAACAAGTAGCAAGAAAGTTTTCCATGATGTTTAGAGATTTAACTGATGGGGATAATTACGTCTCTACGTAAAAGGACCACAAAAGGAAATGTTTGACAAGTAATAGTTAAAGTCCTCTATAAATAGTACATGTGTGTAATAACTTTATTATATAAGATGACAGCCTTGTTTACAGTGAATTGCGCGCGAGAGAGTTGAATTACGAGCGTAACCTGACTTTATTCACATCCGCAATCAGCTTCACAACAATATACAAGCATGTTGTAGCTACTCCTCCTGTGGTCCTTATCAACAAACATAATGTTGAGTACAAAAACTTGACACATATCCCTCTGTCCAGTCTGTCGGGGTCATCTAACGAGTTACCATGTGTAATATTTCATTTATTTAGTTGAAATCTAAGCTATCATATTCAGTTTTTTTCATTAAGTCATTTAATCTGCCTTTTTTTCTTACATGTTTGGTCAACATTTTGCGTTTTCCAATGCTAACGTTACCTGTACATTGTGCACTTTTAAAAGTTTGCGCTCAAGGTAGTCATCTGGCCATGGTCTCTTTCGTTAGAAATGACATTTGTCCCATTTTGAGTTTATTATATTACATATTTTGTTGTTGTAACGATAAATTGCCCGTTTTCTATACGAAAATGGGGTCCGACATACCGCTACAATCTCCACTCTCTTAACATCTGCTTGGAGATTGTGCGGGAAGGTCAAAGGTGAAAAGTCAGGCAGTATTTCAGCTGAAAATCGCGCGTTCGCTTTTTCAGCAAGAATATGGATTTATTTGGCGACTTACCAGAACCAAGTAAGCATAGTCAGCGATTATACATATAATCCTTATTACTGTTTCTAAATAATTATTTATAACAAATTTTTGGTTGTATAAACGGTAATTTTTGCCTCCATAGTATATTTTGTATGGCTCGAATGGGAGGGGGGCGGTCGACTACCTGTAATATTTTATCGCACCAGCGATCACGGATATGAGTCCTTGATTTGACTGTTTAGCGTGCCAAATAAGCACTATTGTCCCACATAAGGTACACAATGAAATGGCATATTAAATTGGGCCACAGCATGTGAATTTTATGTATGACACCCTATAGATGCAGACTGCAAAAAATATAATAAGATGGGGCAAAGAGGATTGATGAAAGCTACTTGGATGTTTGATAGGGCGAGAAAAAAAAAGATTGGTAGAGAAAAACAAGATGGCTGAACTTTCAAAATAGATATCACAAACAAAAGCTCCTTGCACAAACGCTGTAAAAAGAATTGAAGTGGCATAACAATTGGTAGCATCGTCCATTCATTCCTGTATTCAAGAAGTACAATGACAAGTGTAGTAACACTAACAGAGGCACTAGTGACTATTAGACTTAAGTGTCACAAGTTGATGACTTCCATAGTGATTGCTCTTTTGATAACTATCCAACTAGTTTGCTTCCTAGCCAATTACAATCATGGCTGCCTCACTAGCGCCATTTCTATTAAGTTCTAAATGCTAATGTGCAGCGCCTCGAGGCCACGTCTAGCGTTGAAGTAGACGTCGACAGTAAGTTACAGGGACAACAACAATAACAACAACTTCTACAATCATTATTTAGGCCATAACACAACATCAGATTTAATTGCTTTGGCTTTATGTTGAATCTCTTCTTTTCTTCACAGATGCAGATAATAAAGAGACTGAAGTTCAAGAAAAACCAGAAACCTCGATTTCTGAGAAAAAAGTAAAAGATTCGTTATTTGACGACCTTCCAGCAGAGTCTGCCCCAACTTGTGCAGCAGAGGTCGCAAAGGTCAGCAATGGGTCAAAGGTTGATGACCCTGAGGCAAGAGGTCAGAAGAGGAAAGCAGAAGAAGATGCATGTCAAGCACAGAAGATTGCTGCTAAAGGTATAATCTCTTGGGGATTCACACTGTCACATTTACAATACCGTATTTACATTTGTAACTCTTAATAAGTGTTTAAGTAGATGATGGTACATAAAACTATTAAAAGTACATTCTCAGGTGCTTCCTAATAGACTTTTGAGATTATGAAGTTTTCTTATATATCACAATTTCTTTCTGAGTTGCAGTCTTTTTTGCTTATTTTTTGCTCCATTATCTGCATCTCTCCAGGCCTGTCCAGTCTTGTTGGCTATGCTGCAGGTAGGAAGGGGGAGAGACAGGAGATGCAGGACGCTCATGTCATCATCAACGACTTCACACAACAGTTCTCATGCCTCTCTCCTAAAATGTGAGGACTTACAACAGTTGTTATTGTTTTGTTTTGTTCTTTCGCATACCCGATAAACCACCTTATTGTGTAACACACCAGGTTTGTACTGAATAGTACAAGCTGCATATCATCAAGACAGATTTATTTGATTCATTCACACTTACCAGGAAGGATCCCTACTCTTTTTGGTAAGTGCGGTGGCCGGGCTCTTTAACGTGCTCAAGGTGTGGCTCTCCCCAAACGCTGGACCTCCATTTAACATCCATTTTACCCAAGAGATGGCCCCAAACTGAAGCTAGGTAGCCATTTTCACCTGAGTGAAGTGAGAAAAGACATATTGTTAAGTGCCTTTCCCAAGAGCACAAGATCCGTGGCACATCAACGGATTTGAACCCAGAACCTCTGGGTTATGACTCAAATACCCTGACGATTGAGCCATATGACCCCAATCACTGTACGATGTTAGGTATTCAACGTCTCTGAAATTGGAGCTGTGCCGGTATTTCTGGTGTCTACCTGCACCTAACCTGCACTGGTCCATTAACTGATGTGTGCTTGCCTAAATTGCGGATATAACAGGCTCTTACTAGGCAATATTTAACTACTGTCCTTTGTAACATGGTTGAAGAGTAACTATAACTTATGATATAAGAAAAGCAAGAAAGTGAACTGTAATACAGGTTTTTCAAGAAGAAGCTACATTTTTGTATAACTACTGTGTTATTTTTCAGATCTAGGTTAGCCTACTATGGGGTGTATGACGGACATGGTGGGAAGAGAGCATCTTTATTCACAGCTGACGTCTTACACAAGAACATTGCGGACAAGTTTCCTAAAGGCAAGGCTGTTGTCTCATTTCATGAACAATACATAATTATGTGGACCTTTTTTGTACCAGCCAGTTCTTTTCATCTTTGACAGACTTTCATCTTTTAATGAAAGGTCAGGGATCTCTTGTACAATGTCTGGTCTTCTTGTCCAGTGACACTAATGCATAGATAGCTTTATTTTGGCTGGTCTTAAAAAAGTCTTTTGTTCAATTACTTGCTGAGTCAACTGATGATGGCAAAGAAGAGACAGTATTGCAGTTCAGTGCAGAGGTCTTGCATTCCTATCACAGTTGAAATATAATTACAACTCAACTTTCACATGATTAAATATACTTTAAATACACATCATCTTACAGGTGATGTTCTGAACATGGAGAAGGAAATTAAGAAATGTCTTATTGAAGCCTTTAAGAAAACAGATGAGGAATTCCTGAAGGAGGCGTCACAACAGTAAGTTTGTCTTTATTTGAAAATTTTTCAATGAGAATAGAGTTACAGCTGTGGTGGAATTTAGTATGGAGAAATGTCAGTAAGTTTTTCTCGTGTGCAACTTTTGTTTAGCTTTTAATATTTATATTTTGTAATACATTTTTGTATTCATTTTAAAGATCACACACAACAATTATTTGCCATTTGTAAACTTTTAAGAAGCACTGAATTTCCTTTAAACGGGG
>NC_049992.1:6417281-6420116 GCF_000003815.2 Branchiostoma floridae | reverse complement strand
CATGATAGAATACAACACGGTGTATTCGTTATCGCCCTCAATACCCCTTGTTGTATTATATATTTACAGATCAGATAAAATCTATATAATATGCCCTAAGATACAATACCAACCTGTTGCAACTATTCATGCATGTTAAAGAACCCCCGCACATGCGATGGTGCGGTGTAAGATGGAGCAAACCCTGTTTCCTCCATACCCTCCATTGTCATCGTATATAGAGAATCCTAATAAATAAATAAATTTTAAAAAGTAGTGATTTTGAATTCCTTTTCCCTGCCTTTTTTACTGCAGTAAGCCTGTGTGGAAGGATGGGACCACGGCTGTATCCATACTGGTGGTGGATGATGTCATGTACATAGCAAATCTGGGAGACAGCAAGGTACTGAAGATATTAGGTCCCTTCAAGTATGTTGTTGTTTTTTATGACAGCAAAATGGATTTATCTGCTGTCATTCATGAACAAGGCAGCCATCTTGAGGTCACATGACCCAGGCCAACCAATCAGACTGGTTTGCCAATTTCACACCCATCTTGTTTTGCTACCAAGGAACTTTCATGATAAAAGCTCCTTGGTTTCAGAAAAAGCTGTATTTGTTTCTGGGATGCTCAAAAATGTTTAGATGCAGTTTCAAACACAATCTGTAACACCATGCATCAATAAGAATTGCTGATAATCTTTTTAATTTTATCAACTTAGATTGTTATCAACTAAGATTGTTAACTCTTAAGGGCTATAGATTTTGTATAGAACAGAGTGTGAGGTAAAGACAATTTAGATATGATTATACAAAACTAGAAATTGTTTTATTTTCATGCTTCTCTTCTTAGGCAATATTGTGAAGAAGAAAAGGAGACAGGTCTCTCACAGAAGTTCCGCGGACTTCCCTTACTTACTTATGCTTATACAGAGACGTCTTGAAGTGAAAGTGTTTATGTTTTGATGTTGATATTTTTTGCTTAGGCAATATTGTGCAGAAGAAAAGAAGATGGGTCTCTCACAGGAGTTCCGCTGACTAAGGACCACTCTCCCGTGCAGTACGAGGAACGACAGAGGATACAGAAAGCTGGCGGATCCGTCAGGTATCATGAGCAAGTCTCGACATAGTCACCCAAACTCATACAAACTCATCAAGACCAACAAAGATTGTCTCAAATATATCAGACTTCCCAAGAACCACTATCGACTGGAATAATCTACCATATTCAACCACCCTTCAAGCTAATCCCGTTAAGTTCAAGGAAGAACACCTGAGGAACGGCCAATAAAACAGTTACAAAGTACTGTGCCCTGGGTGGATTGGTCCAACACTAAGGGGTGTTACCCAGTATCAAAACAAGAACAACAACAAGCAGTTTATAAGTTTAAGTCATTCCGGAATTAGATTGTTCAATCGCTACTTACAGAAGTGGGCCAGTCCACTGGTAGCAGTCTGTGTGTTCAACTTCCATACTCTTTCTCAAATGCTGAGCATTATGCAGAGAAAGCAGCATGTACCATTTTGAAAGTTTTTAATTACTCGGCCAGTGTTTGAACTCATGACGTACAGAATGCAAGGCAAACACTTTAACCTGTTGGCCATTCAACTTGGTAATCTTATCAATTATTATAAAAAGACAAGACCTACATTTATCATCGGAGCTTGATAGTACTTTATTACTCATTTCTGCAATATGTGAGTCATACTATTAGTGACAAGCTAGATTTCTATCCCTGCCAAAGATTTGTCTTTAGTTTAGGCAGTCTTCATCAGGTTTATCAGGACAGTTATTACTCGGATAAATACGTGTACCCAAAAATAATCTACATGAATTAGTAAGCTACAGCCAAAAAGTGTCCAAAATGGCCAATTGGGCCTTATGCAGAGCTGTTTCCCTGGAAGCATTTTTTCCATGTTCTTTTTATATACTAGTATATGGCCTACTTCGGTCAATATTGACCATCTGGCAAAGTCCTAATTGATATCAGCCCTACAGCGTTGACTGTGGCTAAACAGTCCTATACGAGAATGACAGTCTCTACCACACAGGGCACATCTGTAAGCTGACTCAGGTCTGTTACAGAGTTCCATGAACTATACCTCCTGTCTCTCTGCCCTCTATGTGAAGACAAAAGCCTAAGAGGTGTCATTGTGCAGGGAAGGTCGCGTGTTGGGGGTGTTGGAGGTGTCGAGGTCCATCGGTGACGGCCAGTACAAGCGGTGCGGGGTCATCAACACTCCGGACATCAAGAGATGCCAGCTGATTTTTAGAGAGGTGTGTGTGTGTGTGTGTGTGTGTGTGTGTGTGTGTGTGTGTGTGTGTGTGTGTGTGTATGTGTGTGTGTGTGTGTGTGTGTGTGTGTGTGTGTGTGTGTGTGTGTTCGCAGCAGCATCTTAAAGTCTTTGGTATGACGCAGCTGGGATCGAACTCACGACCTACTGATCATGAATGCAAGGTGAACACACAGCTATTCAAAAGGGCACAACCGGCCGTACGTGCAAATACGTGCTGTCTACGTGCCAAAACGTGGGCAAGTTTTGGCATCCGTAAGTGGTAAGTACCGTCTCCGTACGAGCTCGTAGGGAAACCGACGGATTTTGGAACACGCAGACACGCCGTATAATTTTACCGTACAGGCAAAACTTTGTGTGCCATCGGGCTGCGGTTTCGTCCCCCGTACGTGCCAGTACGGGCGACGCGCCTGTCCTGTACAGCCTGACGTTTTCAGAAATACTTGGCGGACAAATTGCACGTACGGCGGGTTGTGCCCTTAGCTTAACACTCGGCAATTGTACCATGTGTTATGATATGTGTTTATGAACATGTAGTGGGTGGAGGCTCTTCAGGAGGTTC